>NW_008583378.1:0-3986 GCF_000691845.1 Merops nubicus | reverse complement strand
CCTGCTGAATTTGCTTTCTCAATCTTCAGAGACTTCACCTTTACTCAGAAAAAGAATGGAGTCAGCTGAACTATAAAAACTGCTCAACTTTCATGGACAGGTTGATGCAAACTTGGTGTCCAGACTTCACCTGAGATGCTCTGGTTGTTACAAAAAAAAAAAAAAAAAAAGAAAAACCTCTTTGAGATAATTCCTATTATTTGCTTGTTTGTTTTTCTTCATGAAAGTTATGAAACATGCATTTAGTTCATACTGTGCATACTTCCCTGTAGAAGTACGTATGTCCCTGTAGACCTAATTTGGCATAGAATTTTGGTAGTTCTATGCCCATTCTTTAAGTGCTTCTTAGTTCCACTGGGTTGAGCTTTCAAGTCTTTTTCTTTGATACATCTTGTAGTTGCTCTTTCTTGTTAAGAGCAACTTAAAAAAACAGTCCTAGAGCCATAGTACCACAGAAAGGCCCTAATATATCAGAGGATACATGCTCACACACTATGGGAGTTACTGATCCACTCAGTTTGCTATGTATCCTCAAATTAATTGCATGTTTTACTTCTTCCTTTAAAACATCACCAATTACAATGTCACATCTAGCTGGCTAAAGTTTTAAGCCTTTTTCTAAGGATGGTCACTGCTTAGTTCTTATAGTAGTCACCATACTATTTTCCTATTGCTTTTGCTATGTAAGCCATGCTGTCACCTACACCTCTCACTTTTAGAAGTGATCTCCGAAGTGATATGTATAAAAGAGAATTGCATCACTGCATTTTATCTGTTTCTGATCCTGAAAAGAGACCTCTATTTTTTCTGCATTCGCTTGGTCCTTGAATTCAGCTGGTTGAGCTATGTACAGTTCATAAATTATTGTACAGCTTACATCATTATCAGCAAATAAGTAAACCCAGATACTTAAGCCCACATAAAATTTTTTGAGTTCATTATTTACAGCAGAAAATTGTTTTTAGTGAAGGCAATGGGAGAGTTTGTAATGAGATCTTTGTCCTCTTTTAAATTCACTTGCTATCCTTAGAGTTTGCTGCAGTCAGTCTCTGATAAGGCTATGATATAAATAGCTGACAGACAAGAGGAAATTTATAGCAACACAAAATTTGTAAAAGGCAGGCATAGACTTTTGGTTTCATATACTACATTTTTAGCCAAGTTTGTAATGTAATTCTGTGAGTGGAACACAAGGGTATTTCACTTGAAAGGGACAGCTATTAGTTCAATACAAGGCTTACCCAACAAGTATTAATGTTACTAAAGACAGAAGGTTTCCTTTAAAAGTCAAGGGTAAGGAAGATACATAACAGAAAGGGAGTTATTTCAATGCTTTGAATAATTTATTTGAGGTTTATCCATATCACTGCATCTGGTTCACTCATTTCAGATAACAAAGCACATCCCCTGTCCAGTGCTTGCAGGCACTATTCAGATATTTAACGCAGTATACTATGAATATTTTCTAAAGTTAATGAGATATTCTTCTCCTTTCACAGCAGAAAACTATTCTAGTACTAAGAAAAGAGAGATGCATTCAGACAAATGTCTACAGCTTTCAGCTGAATCGGTTGTTAAATAAGCATAATCTGTAGTTTTCACTCTCTGCTGGTTATTCCAGCTTAAAAAACAACCAACCCATTATAATGTTTGGAGAAAATACACAGTAGAAAGCCCAGGGATAGTGCTAGAAGCCACTTTTGGTTCTGAAGTAGATGCAGAAACTGCCTTCTGGATTTTCAATATGTGTGACAAAAGAGAGTTGGAGCAGGCTGGATTCTTTTAGCTACAACTAAAAAGGGATCTGAGTAACTTTGTACTATTTTGACTTCTTAAACATGTAGCATGTTGTCAGCCTACACAGAAGTCCAGTCTTTCATCTGAGTTAAATAGCTGCAGCAAATGAGCCAAGTCAAGGTCATGATGTAGGGGAGAAATCTTGGATTCAAGGTCCCACATGGAGCCTCACAGAAGATTCCTCTTGTGCTAGAGCGCACACACAAATAGGAGGTAAAGTAGTACATGATGGGTAGTGTTGACATCAGTAAGGGTGTTACAGTTATGGAATATTTCATAGTACCATCAGCTATCTTACAGCTATAAAACCTTCACAGGCTGTTTCTGAACTTCTGACACATCTACCAAAAAGCCTCTGAGTATATACACATCTGCAAGAGTAACAAAGAAAGGGCAACTGGCATAGGCATTAGTGCTGAAATATGGCACCTCCTTCAATTCTGTGACTTGTGTCACACTGATAGCCTACAGGATGGAGCTGAGTCACCAGCCAAAAGAGGACAGTGATAGAAATAACCATGAGGTAAAAATTACATGAAGATTGTTTTCTTGGCCCCAGAAAAACAAAAGGGAAATAACGTGGTCCTAGGAGCAGTAACCACAGGCAGGGAGCTGTTTCTATTCTGTTATTCAACGTCTTTCATCATCATTTCAGAAACTCACGGTTGTGTTTGTCCAGTAAAAAGATGACCACTGAATCCTTCAAGCTTAATGTTGACAGCTGTGAGTCAATGCATTGACAGGGAGGGACAGGAATGAAAATGATGGAACTGTACTGAGTAGCTTGAGGCAACCAGCTTATGAAAGGAAGATGCCTACCAACACCCTTGAGATTTATGCCTTTCCTGGTTACAGGAGCTGAGAACAGCAGTCCAGAAAGGGAATTTTGACAGTGATGAGATAAAGGAAAGGCACTGGATTTTTATAGTATTGCTATACAGCAGGGTGAGGCAGAACAGAGAGACCTCTCCTGGCATGAAGGAAGCTGCACTCAGCTCAGTTTGTCATTCAAACATCGACTGCAGCTATGCATACTCTTTGGGACATAGCCTGTTCTCTGAGCCTGAAAACTAGTGGCACAATGTGTCTGTGTGGCCCATGCAATCTCCCAAACCATGGCCAAGTATGATGGAGGACAGAACAAGCTGTCACAGACCAGAATTGTGCTGGGGAGCTTATTGATAATGATACTTCAGTGCTCAAATTGTGCTGTGGAGTGACGATTTTATTTACTATAGAAGTAGTTTGTGGGACTATCTTAGAGAGCAGGAGGAATAACTCAACTATGCTACACAAGGCACCACTACTGCTATGACAGGGCAATACAACATCTGAATACAACTATGAAATGCACTTGCAAGTGAAATCATACCTGTAGTACTTGAAGCGTCTGTAAACATATGGAAATAAATTCTTTACCCATGTGAAAAATAAACCCTTACACTGGATGCCAGGTGAGTGGTAAATAGCAGACCACCATAAAACTATGACTATGACTGTATCATACATAGGAATTAATCAATGCATAATTGTCTGGAAGAGGCACTAGTAGGGTTTAATTTGGGGATATATTCTGAATATACAATGTTATGAATTATAGAGTGAAAACACATTCCTGTAAATTTCTGAAATTATTATACAGGGACACAGTAATTTTCTATTAGAATTAAGTGGTAAATTCATGTTTTGCAATAGTTTTATGCAGTTTGGGAGTATTTGTGGCATCTTTCAGGAAGGTATGCTGGTGGCATGTTCTTCAGGGAATGAGGAGGGGCTATATCATTCAGATAAGTTACTGAAAATTGACTGAATTCTCCAGTAGTTTCCTAAACTAGAGGAGATTATCCCTTGTTCTGAAGATGCGTAGTAGTAAATTGGAAAAAAAAAAAAAAAATTGAGACTGTAACAACAATGTCTCTATCAGAGGTCATCTAAGACAAGTTCAAGCAGATTTTGATGTTTTGTTTATGGGAATGTGGATGTTATTCCTGGAATTAAAAGAGAAAAGCCATCAAGAAAAGCCAATTCATATTACCATTTCACCAGTGTAATTTCTGAGATGAATGAAAGAGCACATTAAAAGATGATGATGAACTATCGTTATGTCTTAAGGCTGGGCTGGTCACTAGACCGATGTCAGATGCTCTATATTAACACCTCTCCCTTCCAAAAGGGAAAAGAAAGGGAAT
>NW_008583377.1:43991-46891 GCF_000691845.1 Merops nubicus | reverse complement strand
AGTGTCACCCCAAAACCCCCATGCAGGTCTGGGGCCGGGCAGCGGGCACGTGAAAGCACATCCCTGGCCATGGCTGGGTGGTGGACAGGTCCAGTGTCATCTAATTCAGGGTACAGAACCACGTCCGCGTCACCACGAGGTGTAAAAGCCGAGATTATTTGTGACTTCCATCATCTGTAGAGGTTTGGCAGTATGCAGGATGGATTATTCGGAGGCAGTTTCCTTGCCCGTAGATTTGCATGTGGCACATACCCTTCATCTCTTCTTCTTGCAGTTTTTCTGTGAGTTGCCATCAATCACGTAAAGTTTACGACCGCTGCAGCTTGTTTTGCATTTATTTTATCTGCTTTTTGTCCAGAGCTTACCTTTAACAGCAGCATCACATACTGTGAAATTTTTATTAATACTCGAGGGTAGGCAGAGTATCAACATTTCTTGAGTTGATCTGTGATAAAAAGTACAATGTACTTTTTGCTAACAGCTCGCCATTAAATTATTCTGTAAAGTATCTACCGTTCGCTGAATGGCGCTGTCAGGATTTACAGTAACTTTCCTGCCAGGCCTCTCGGTTTATATGACTTGTCTTTTTTATGATTGGTTGATAAATTAAGATGGTCCTACAAATGGGCACGTTTTGAAATTGAAGTTTAATTTGATTCAGGGCAGAATTGTAAATACCAAAATTTGTAGTCTCTAAATAGTGATTCATTCTGTCTGAAAGTGCAGGCTAGATTAACTCATTCAAGAATCGTAATTTAGTGATATCATGCAGCATGGAAAAAAATTCAGAGGGGGAAAAAAAAAATCTTGGAAAACTTGGGCTGAGTTCGTAGTAGGAGTCTCGTGAATGTTTCAGTATTGTCTGCACACAGAGACCATGCGAATTATTTTCTTCACAATAGTGAAATAACAAGGACCAAACTGGCTTGAGAGGAGGAAAATGTTTAAAATTTCCTACCTTGAGCAGCTTCATTTCTTTTTCTCATTCAAGGAATCTGTTTCCTCGAGCAGTGCTGAGCACAGCTACGTGATGATCCTGCATCTCTCCAAAATAAAGGCCTGAACTAATGAGATGCCGGATCCCTCCTGATCGTGAGCTCTGTCAATTCCCCTCGTAGTCGATGGGATTGCGGATGTTTGGCATTCTGGAGAACTGCTGAATGCCGTTCTGGATTGGGCCCTGTGCATTTTACCTGGTTGGTAAAATAAGGGTCGCTTCCTTTCCTTAAGGCTAAAGAGCAGGGAGCATAATTTTGAAGTAAACCGGGTTCTAATTTTCACTTCTTATGGAGAAATCCTAATAAAGTAGTTGTTGCTGCACAGATAGTCGCTCATCATTTCTGCCTTGTTTCAAGTTCTTTGATTACACATCTGAGCTAAGGGAGTTAGATAACCCTGTCTCCAAAGAAAACTTGTGTCAGAGCTGTACAAAAAGGTAGTACTTTCTCATTAGGGGCTGACGTGGTTTTAGCACTGAACAGATCTATGGTGAATAGATGTCATCTGTTCTTCGTTTTTCAGCTGTGGTTTTGTGTGTGAAATGCTGTTGACTGGGATAATTTTCATCCCGCGCTTCCTGGCTGATTGTGGCAAAGCCAAACGCCGTGTAGGGCTTTGGAGTGGGAGATCTAAGTATTTATTAGCAGAAGCTTGTTAAATTTCTTGTGTGGTATTGGCATAATGGGCTCACATGAAGCAGGCAGACGCTGGACCAAAGAAAGTAGTTGGCTTGTGAAAAGATAGGAACGATTTCAGCTCTATGAACTGGTAACTCCTTGAATTCATCCATGAATACTTGTCAAGTTTAGCACTTTGCTCTATGTTCAATGGCCGTTTAGGTCAGGCTGGAGTCCTGCAGGGTGGCTGAGGAGAGAGTTTTTGGATTTACATCTCCTTTGCATCTCATAGGTGTATGAGTTAATCTGGGAGAAAATGATCAGCACCTTTGTCGATCAAGATGAGTTAACAAAATTGATTACAGAAATCGATACAGAAATTTGTAATGAGTGTGCTTAAACACCTGACGCTATATTCCTTACTAAAGACGTTCCAGCCAAAGGTTTGGTAACAGTAACTCTTGGCTACCTAGAAATTAATCTGTTTCCTGTTAAAAAGCCAATGCATATCAGATGGATATTAAATAAACCTGTGTCTGTAGCTGCTCTGCTGTTAAGAGGTTATTCATAGCTACATTGTAATCATATCTCCTTAGGAAAAGTTTGGAAAGTAAATTTGTACATACAATACTGCAAGCTATGTTTATGGATGGACTTAGGAAGTGCTGAGGCCCTTGGTATGATTTTTAATTACATGGGCATGGGAGATGTTAGGTTTTGGAGAAAGCCGCCTCGTGCGAGTCAAGGCTCGGGATGTGGAGGGTAAATTTAACATAAAATGCATTTGACATGCAAGGAGTATCAAAAGTGACACGGGAAGCACATTTAACCTTCACAAACATAAAACTCTGTAACTGGGAAAGAAATGGTGCTTCTGAAGATTTCTACACGGATCTTGACAGCCTAAGCTATCTCTCTAACTGTGTATTTCTGGATAGCTGTACAGAGACATTAGATGCATGAAATAAGAGTTCTGAGACGACGTGGAGCTGGAATACTGGTACTACGTCAAGGACTCAAACTTCCTTTTTTTCTCTGCCCAAGAGTTTCCTATTTATCCAGTTCTAATCTAATCGGTATCAAAGTCTGCCTTGGTGGCTGGGATTTTGCACCCTGCTGTACGTGTCGTTCCTCTTCCCCTGAGGTGTGAATTGGTTTTGGTCTTCTGAGACCGAAGTATTAACTGGTCGTTCAATATTCATTCTGTTTCATCTGGCTGAAGTAGGACTGTTTCTCCTATTTAAGCCAAAAGGCACATAAGCCTTAAAGCTGGCGCTCTGTAGG
>NW_008583377.1:30000-38960 GCF_000691845.1 Merops nubicus | reverse complement strand
TTTCCCTAGGTGGGGAGGTGATCGAGGGGGCGTCACCCTTGGCCAGAAATTGTTCAAGCCACGGCTGCCTCCTTTCCCTCCCCTGCCAGGCCAATGCGTGACCCGTCTTAATGGTGTCATGGCTGGGGCTTGCAGAGAGCCACGATCCAGTCGTTCGTGAGACTTCAGCTCTCAAATGCGTAAGGGAAAGAAAACACAAAAAGCTCAGGTACTGATATATTCAAGCTGCACCAAGTTCTTTCCCCCACCCAGAGGTCTGTTCCTCGGCTCTTGTGCAGCTGCCTGCTATGCATGATTAACCTCTGTTCAGCCATACACAGAAATCTTTTGTCCTAACATACACAAAGCAAATTATTTTGGAAAGCTAGAGAGAACAATTAAATATAAAACTTCAGCTGTATTAAATTTACGGGACACTTCCACTGCTTAAAAAAAAAAAAAGATGATAATAAAATATCACTTTTTAGCTCAATAGCAGGCTTTAGTTAGGGGAGAAAAAAAATCCATCTCTGCCTTTATTTAGACATACTCAGAGATAGAAAAAAAAAAAATCTAGTACTAATTTCCAGGAAAAAAAAAAAAAGATAAATTATCATTACTTTTTCAGAAATAACACCTCCCACTCCTTCCATCTTTTCCCCTAATGTGCTTTTTGGTCAAAAGTTTCTTCTTCCAAGTACGGTCCTATTAAAAGTGAATAAAATACCACGTTTGCCCGATGGTAAAATTGATCATTTTGCTTGAAGGGTAGATGGATGTTTTTTCCAAGCTCCAAGATCCCAGCAGAAGGCAACAGCACAAGTACAGAGCCTTAGATGTCACTAATTTCATTCCCAAATAGATGAAAGGGGTTGTGACTGAGTAACTGCCCCTCCTTGAGTAATGGTAGTGATGCTGAGGAACCTGTCCCCTTTCCAGATGTGTCATGTGAAGGCAGATAGCTGAGGCTGTGCCCCATCACTGGGTGTCTCCTGCATGATTGATTAACTCTGTTGTTTTTAGATTAATTTAACCACATTCTCTGTAGGTGTGTTAAACCCTCAGGGGAGTGCTGACAGGGCTCAAGACCCACTGGTTAGCTGGGCGTCCCATTGCTCATTGGCAGTGGGCACCACTGGGATGAAGGCAGGTGCTTGCAGGACCAAGAGCCCATCACTACCAGTTTTTGATCTCACATAGGTCAAGTCTGAGTCAAGAATTGCTGCTGTCTGGCCTGTATGAGTAGTCCCATTTCTACAGGGGGAGGTGTTCCCACTTTGAAAGCACCATCATTAGCTGCTGGTGTTTTCAGGAGCCAGCTGGTAGCGGACATGATATTTGAGGGACCTCTTTTCCAAAAGAGGACCTCTGTGCTGCATTAGTAGCAGGGAAATCTTCTCCTCGTCTTGTACACTGTATGGCAAAACAGAGGAGTCATTTTAAATCAGCATCATTTGCAGTTACTTCCAATTACTTTTGGAAAGCCAAACCAAAAATCTCACCTTGCATATTGAAATGCAAGCTGCAGTGCTCAGAAAGCGGTCCTGAGGTCAACAGGAGTGGCAGCTGAGGGCAAGACTCAAGCCAGGGTAATTAAGTAATTTCTACCAGACAGTACAGTGGCATACTAATTGTTTTTGTATAAAAGTAGTTCTTCCATCCTGGGAGAGGAGTGAGCAGAGGTGAAAAATGCCAAGCGTGTGAGCTAGAAGTAGTTCTAGAGCTGCACTTGATCCCCTCAACCTGTGGAGCATCTCCCCCTCGCCCCTGACACGTCTCCCCCTTTCTTGTGTTCACTCTCACTGGCAGTTGCTAATGGAGCTGGTTGCTTCTGCCAAAACAGAGGTGTGAGAGTCCCCCACCATTCCGAGGCTTAGCCAGGGGAAATGCCGAGTGCTGGGGTGGTTTCCTTCCTTCTTCCTTGCCCCACTTCTTCCCCTGCCGTTGTGAAGGCACTCTGGCTTTCTCATCTAGGTGCTCTAGCAGGCTGCAGTTTGATCTGTGTTCAGATACAGACCTGTTGGGCCAAACGATTTCATTAAATAGTGCTTCCACACAGCGTGTACCCTGTATACAGCTCCGCTGTGGGGATGGATGTGTTTTTCTAGCAGCAGCTCGTTTCTGCAGGTAGCTTACAGTTTCCAGGGAAGAGCGCAGGACGGAGGCTGGTTTGTCTGTGGGCAGTTGTGTTGTGGCACTTTTATTTTACATGGTTCAAGGTGCACATATAGGGAATATATTTCTTGAAAGAAGCTGATCTTTTTTCCTTGCAGAAAGCAACATCTGTTTTCCTGGACTATGCAGCTGAGATGAGAACATAAGACTAGCAAGACACAGACAAGTTCAGGTTTTAGTAGTAAGGTAAAACTAGCCTAGTTTTGGGTGGGTTGGTTTTGTTGGCTTTTTTTTTTTGGCGTTCTGGTTTTGTTTGTTTTTTAACCAATGCCTGTAAAAGGTATCTGATTGTTCTTTGCTGAATTGCAGAAGGAAATGGTTAATGTTTGCTTATGTTGCTAAACAAGATAAGATGCACCTGCAGCACAAATTTCACATCTTGCTCATGAATGCAGTCCATATCTTTGCAAACTAATCTGTTTAATCAAATATTAAGTTTTATTCAAATTCCAAAAGAAACAGACAGCAAATTGTTTTTCTGTATGGTCTCCCTTTGTTATGCATCCTCTTTGCATCTCAAGAAAAATAGCCTTGTTCAGTCCCAGAACATTTGCATAGATCAAAACTGAAGCACAACAGTAGTTTGTGTGTGGTTAAGACATCTGTAAAGGTGAAGAAGTTTAGCGTGCTGTCTCTCGCAGGAGGGTTTTAAAACATCAGTGAAACTTTCTATGATTTTATTTATTTTTAAAAAGAATTCCAATCCAACTGGAATGAATTTCACAGTCCCAATATGTGAAAGCTATAATTAGTGAAATTTTGAAATGAGGAGTTATTACATCTGACTAGAATTAGACTAATTAAACTTAAAAAAAGAAAAAAAAAAAAAAAGAGTGATTGTACAGCAAAATGCATTACTTTGTTCTGTTGATAAAACCTGAGTGATAAACGATGACTTTACGGCCAGCTCATTCTTTGGAGGGTCTTGAAGCTGCTCTGAGATACAGCTCTTTGGAGCTTTGCTAATTAAAAGCACCTAAGGTGTAACTTAAGGAGCAGCCTGGCTTTGCTAATATGATTTTGTACCCGGTGCAGACTATTCTATATCCCTTTTCCTTCAGCTGGACACGGGTGGGCTAGAAAAGCCTGACAGAACATTTGTGGGAGCTGAGGCTGAGAGTTAACAGGGTTAGCTCCACTGAAAAATATTTTTGTGAAGGAGGAGCATTACCTGGGAGGATTGAGGTGCCAATAAGTCGAATGCTGTGCCATGCCAGCCCTGTGCTTCTCCAGTTAAAACACCCAAGAGCGTGTATATGTTTCATTCCCAGTCTTGACTTGCTGTTTCTTAGCATTTTGTTTTTTTGCTGCTGCTGCTGTGTTAGGTGAGGCTCCACTCTGCTGTGTACATGCACAGCGCTGAGACTCTCAGGTTGTTTGAACACCGCTTTAGGTTCAGCTGCAGTACGCTGTTCCTCCGATCTTTTATGTTCCTGAGCAGATGTCTTTCATTAATTTATGGATTTATCATCTTTTCTTTCTCTCCTTTTTTTTTCTTTTTTCTTTTTTTTTTTTTTTTTTTTTTACACCTGGCAGCTGGCTCAAGTTTCAGCAGTTATTGTCTATTTTGCCTTACCCATAGAATTGAATATCATCTGTCTTCACAAAGCTATAGCTAAGAGAATTGAGGCAAGCCACACGAGCTGCTGGGACAGAGCTTGTTTGCGTTCCATTCGGCACCCCTCCTCCCTTTACCTCCTTAATATTTATTTGTGCTCGTTTTCTTTCCTGGCCTTGAATGGGGCTTAGCTCGTGTTCGGTACAGCTGTATGTTTACTGAATCTATTTCATCATGAGTCATTGTGCGTGTGTAAGTATCCTGGAAACAGCTAGTGCTTTCTTGGAAGAACAGTTGCTTTTCAGCCCAAGCACTTAAAAAGGAAATTAAGCAATTGGTCAGTTCCATTTTTTTTCTGAAATAGCAATGGGTTATCTAATTTGTAGCTCTTAAGTCTGTCATTAATTTTTGCCTAGATTATTACAGATCGTATCTTTTATCACAGTAAAGCGTTAACCTTAGGATCAAGATGTACAGATTTGTTGCATATTTGATATCGCTTTAAGGCTGCCAAGTGCTTAAGAACAAGTATAATTTTAATAAAAAATGGATTTCTGGGAATTTGAGTCTCAGAACATCTTTTAATACATGTTTCATTCAATATCAATATCCTCTGGCATTAGAGCAGAAAATATTTAAAAATCCTAAATGCAGAAGGAATCCAAATGCTTAGACAACTGTCTAATATGCTTAAATCCAGCAAATATGAGAGGTTTTTTTGAAAGTTTAAGTCCATCTTTGAGCTTGCGTTGAAAGAGAATACACCCCAAGCCCAGTATTAACATGTGCTCGGCGTCAGAGGAATTGCAAATTAAGGAGACTTAGGATTTTTATTTTTTTTTTTCCCCTTTGCTTATGTGACTTTCCCTTTGGACCCCCACTTTCCTGAAAGGATCACATAACAAAATGGATTTCTGGCGTAGAAGTTTTGATTCATCTAAAACTCTTATCACTAAGCAATAGGTGACAGCTTGCTACTATTATTTCACTTACGTATTTTGACAGATGGCACTGCAGAGTGTAATGCTCTTTTAGACTTCTCTATCAGTCTAATGGAGGTAACTGGAGGTTCTTTCAACTCTTCTCTTGGCACAAGAAGTATGTCAGTCATAAATTATCTTCTTTGTAATCAGTAAGCATCTATAACAAAATGCAAGTTCAGCTGAGCCATTTTCCATGTACTTCCAGATAATAAGAGGTTTTTAAACTAATATTGTCAATGCCTTTTTTTTTTTTTTTTTAAACGTTACATTTTTCCAATCTAAAAATGAACCTCATAACTGAAATAAAGGGAGAGGATTTCAGTGGATTTCACAAATTAGAGAAAAAGGAATTCTGCTGAAAAAGCCTAGCTAATCATCAGTAGCCTGCTGATAAAAATGAGCCTGTGTTACCCGTCTCGAGGCCTGGAATGAGATGTTCTGTGCTGACGTGCGCCCGGCCGTAAGGTGGAAGAGGCACCTTGGCTGCATCACATCTGTCAACTTGGGTGACCTTCCCTTCACCCTAAGGTGTGAACCGAATGAAATTTTCAACAACTGTGTTTAGGAGAAACAGTCCTTAGCGAAGCTTCTGGGAAGAACTCTTAATTGACCTTGTGGGGGCCACATTGATTTTCTCCACGTGCATCTTCATTTCTGATAAATTATAAAGCCATTAATTTGCTGAGGAAATGGCAGAGCCAGCCTGCGGCACAGATGTGACCAGAGCCATCCTAGCACGCGGCGCACAAAAGAGAGCCAAGAAGCTGGGAGAAAAATCAGCAAACCGAGATTGTTATGGTTAGCTTCACATTCCCTTGGGAACTCTTTTAGTTGCTTCTGTTTACAGATCTAAAAGGTAATGATGTTTCCAGGATAAATAGACTGCCTTATAGGGTAAGTGGCCACTTATTGATCTGCTAGCCCATATTTATCGATTGGTTAGCCCCAAATAGGGCTTCGTTCTCCGAGGACTTAACTGTGTAAATCAGGAGGTGACAAGTTTGTGGCGGGGGGATCGAGTGGTGAGGGGCTCTGCCTGTTACAGATTTCTCTTTCATTTGCAAGGCAGCCACTGGGGGAGAGCAACAGCAGGATTAAGAGAGAGTTACTCAAGATATTAAAATTTACCAGCATGAATGAAACAGGTGAAATGTATTGCCTGTATAAAACATTGCTCAAAATGATATAGCACCTCTGATTGTCTGACATGCAGTAGTTTTATTCTGTGCAAGTGACACAACACTGAGAGAAAAAGAAACTTTAGCTGGAACTGCAAAGGAGAGGGAGAAAAAGCTTCCGATAAGTTTTCTGTGGCACATGCTTCATACATTTGTTTCCTTAGCAACAAGTGAACATACATATGGTACATAAGCCATAAACTTGCAAGATTCTTGAGACCCAGCACTAAAACTGATAGGAAATACAGAGTTTGAGTTACACGGCCTCACATCCCTCATTTAGTTATTTTACAGAAGATTACAGCGCAGCAATTTAAATGTTAATATTTTCTCCTGTAGTCTGGGGAACTGCAGAGTATTTAAGGGGGCAGTTTGCTAGCTCTGTATGTACAGAAACAGCTTTCTCCAGAAAAGCATTTTCCTTTACTAATTCAATCCTACATGCAGGAAGGCTTGTCACCGAATCACTTGAAAAAGGCCAAGCTCATGTTCTTTTACACCCGGTACCCAAGTTCCAATATGCTGAAAACCTACTTCTCAGATGTAAAGGTAAGAAAATCTTTCCCCCTCACCTCTCCTTACTGCATGTTTCATTTGCTCAAGAAATGCTATCATGTTTTCATATTTGAGATAAATAATATTTCTGGGTACACAAATGTTGCAGCTCACTTTCTTCAGCTCTTGTTGAGGTGTGCCCTGCGTGTGCCTAGATGAGGAAATTAAAAATAAAAAATCGTTGAAATTTTAGAGCAAAGTGGGAATATTTATTACAGCAAATTGAACAGTTTTTATTACATGTATCCTGCTTTTGAAAAGAAGATTTCTCTGGTGGTAGAAATGTACTTCCAAGAACATTTTGGAGCAGTTCTCAAGTGCTCTCTTATTGTTTCATTTCGGTTGGTTTCCTCATATTTGTGCTTACATAAGCAGAGTGTAGAATCCCTTTCTTTCTGTCAAAAAGAAACAGTACATTGAAATTCTCCATGCAGAAGCTGCTTAAAAACAAAAGTGATGATTGTCTCTTATTTACAACTTAATTTGTTGTTGATGCAGAGTACACTGAGCATAAGGAGGATGAATAAAGTGACAGATTCAGGCCACATTATTCAAATGAGGATATGAAAGCTGTCGACATACAGCTGCATCCTCCTTCATTCTACAGAATATTAGGACCTCCTGATTTTTTTTCTAAAAGTAATTGTTCCTTCACATCAACTTGATTCTGTGTTAATCATCTAAGTTTTTTTTTTTAAAAAAACATAGATTGGGTTTTAATGATTATAATGGCAGACATGGTATCATTATCTAAGTAAATTTATAAACATTACATTAGCTTAAATTAGTTTGTTAGTTTCTGCCCCCCAACAACAACAAATTACAGAAATCCTTCTTTTAATCACTTTTGGGTTATGGATTTTTTCAGTCTTAGTGAAAGATTATCCCACAGGTTTGTGAACTTGGCCCAGTTTCTGCTGATCATCTCTCTTTGGTCAAGTTTTTTTGGCAGTTTTTCCCTTTATTTCTTTCATTTAACATGGCGTGTGCTTGCACATCCCAGTCCAGTCCTGTCCCTCACAGCCGTGCCCTTGGAAGTTCCTCTTATTCAATGCCGTGTGCTGAGCGGATGGTGACATTTATAAAAAGGAGGGAGGGAAGCAATACAGGCACTTCCTAGGCTAAATGGCCAGTCAAGAATCATTAAACACACACAAAAAAAGCTGCAAATGGCACAGCGGGCCAAGTGGAGGGTTTGCTTTCAGAGTGGTTCCACCTGGAATGGAAAAATCGGAGGGATTTTTCAGGCGATGCTGCTCCGCGGAGCTGCCGCAGGCAGATGGAATGCTGGCAGCACTGCTCGGGAAGGTCCCGTTCTGGGGCTTCCCTGTCCCTTTGCCCCTGGGTATTCACACATCCCAGGGTGGGGATGTTTCTTTTTTCCCTGGCATTGCTGCTTTTATCCCTCTTTTTAAGTCGATATGTACTTGCGTGTTTGCGTGCACACAACAACTGGTGTCAGGCAAAGTTGTGTAACATGCAGAAATTTGCTTTTGTGCCACCTTGTCATTCTAAAGCACCAGAAGAATCCCAAAAGTGCTTTGCAAGCCACCAGCCTGGGATGGGGTCATTGGCTCAAAAGCAAATGCAGCCATCTCCCTGGGGACACATGAGAGCCGTGCAGGGTCAGCAGCACCACAGAACCAGGGGGGCAAATATGAGATACATTTATCTTTTTTTTTTCTATGGGCTTTTTCATACCTTTAAACGCTTCAAATGGCTTAGCACGTGTTTGCAGTTTCTTGGGCCAAAGGATGCTCCCCTTTTTGCCCACATGCAGTCCCATTAAGCTTCACTGCTACTACTTACAGAAGGAAAAAGACATAATTTTGCTTAAATGGAGCCAGAACGTCCTTGTGGTTTAAGCAGGTGTCCCCTGCCAGTACCGGTGGGGACTGCTGCTCGCCACTGGAACGCTCTCATCCCTGACCTGGGAACACATATGTAAATAGGTACCCTAATGAGAGGTTTCCATGTGCTGTGCTGGCCAAATGTTTGGTTCTGAAGATCGTGGTTATATTAATAAAGATGTATGCGTAACATGTAATACCTGAAGCAGTCATATCTAATTTCATTACTAATTGCCCTTAGAAATAAAAAGAAACCGTATTAACGTGGTGATTTATTTCAGAAATTTAAATAGGAGACTAAAGCTTGGGAACAATTTGAATATCAGGGCCAGGCCCTCAGGGAAGGTAAATGTGTATAACTGTGTTGAAACCCAGGAAGCCGTACTGATTTACACCAATTAAAAACTGGTGCTTTACTTCCTTCCTCCCTCTGCCCCAAGATGGCAACAACTCCAAAATGCTGTGGCAAAACTAGTAAGATCTGTAGCGCTGCAAAATTCTGTAGGTTTTAAAGTGAGAATTCAGTTGTGCACGTTTGTTTATTACTACTTTTAAGGTAGTAATATTTCCCTTTTCTGAGTCACCTGGAAGAAACGGAAGGTGAAGAACAGCTGCACACAATGCAGATCTAGCATGGTGAAACAGTACTCTCCGTCATAGTCGTGATGACTGTGTGCATAAC
>NW_008583377.1:12500-27500 GCF_000691845.1 Merops nubicus | reverse complement strand
ACGGTAAAAATATCTAGACTCCTTTAAAGATTTGGAAAATGAGTGGATGCAGTATCGTTACCCTTCAGTTATTTGTCCTGGAATTTTTGGGCCATATAGGTTTTCCCTCCGTCTGGTACGCTAACATAATTTGCCAGCTGCTTCCCCCACCCCCCTGCAGCAGAAACACAGAGACGTGGGTTTAAAAGGTGGTGGGGAAGGGGAGGAAAGAATGCTTTTTAAAAGAAATGGGTCTGGGAGGGGGGAGGAATGTCAGTGCTCTTATCCTTCTTACTGTTTAAATTTAACAGTTCAACAGATGCATTACCTCTCAGCTCATCAAGTGGTTTAGCAATTTCCGTGAGTTTTACTACATTCAGATGGAGAAGTATGCGCGGCAAGCCATCAACGACGGGGTCACGAGCACTGAGGAGCTGTCTATAACCAGAGACTGTGAGCTGTACAGGGCCCTGAACATGCACTACAATAAAGCAAATGATTTTGAGGTAGGCACCGATCTTTGTTTCTGTGTGTGTGTGAGTCACTCTGTGGTCCGGTCTGCCTTTAAAATAATTTCCTTTTTGTTGTGGCTGTGACCGGTGGAATCTGGGCATTCCACATCCCTGAATGACGCTAATTAATCTTTTTAGCCCGAGTAGCTGGAGACTTACTCCTCACTAGGACTTGACAAGAGATAAAAGTTTTCACTTTTTTTGATAAGTTTCTTGGTTTCGACTTTTTGAAGTTTCCTTTAGGAGGGACAGTAGTGAAAGAAGTCACCTTGCAGCTCTTCTAAAGCTCCGTAATTGTGTGATCAAACACTTGCAGTTACCTTCTGCTTTCCTTCGTTTGATTTATAGAACTAAACCACATTTGCTTTGTCAAGCTGCAGGATGAAATGACAACTCAAAGTAAATGCTCTCTGTTTTCTGCTGTAACGGGTTTGTGGCTCTGATTAAGATTCCTGTTTACAGGCCAGCCTGGTAGCTCAGCAGACTATTGTTGTCATTAACATGCTGACCCTCGGCGATACCACGGGAGAGTGTTTCTCCCTGCTGAGGATGGCAGTTTGCATTGTTCAGGTAGTCAGATGTAATGATGCATTTGAACAGGGTGTGTGTGAGGGGGAGGTTCGAGTAATCCCATCTCTTGATGAAGTGGAGTGGGAAAGTGATGGTGGTACTAATTTTTTTTTCTTCTTTTTTGGCTGCACTATTCACTTGGGGTCGCGTTGCATGATGAGCCCCCTCCTGTAGCAGAAGTGACATTTGTCTGCCAAAGGAGGGTGGTTTCCTGCCTAAAATCCTTCTGGGGGATTTTTAGCAGTGCTCGTTTTCACAGCATGTAAGTTTGTGTGTTGCAAAAAGTCTCTAAGCAAAGACTTTCTTGGCTCCTTCCTCCTCTTCTGGGCACAGAGCGTTTTCTGGGCAGTGAAAGGGGTAGATGAAGAAAGAGTGGGCAAGGGGGTGTTCCTTGAGAGGTTTGCCATTCGTTGTGGCTGGTGACAACATCCGGACTTCACATTTGGTGGGCTATAGCCTCCCCACACCCTCCTGAGGGCTCTGGCCCTGTTAGGTGCTCATGCACACACAAGACAGGAGACTCCAGCCCCTGGGGTGTAGGTCTGCCTGTATGCCAAGGCATGATAGCTCAATACCGGGAAAGGCAATACATAAAGAGTTATGTGTGACCAACTCTTTCTTCTGGCAAAATGTGCTTAAATTCCCTCAAGTTTTTTTCTTTTTTAATGCAACTTTTTTGTAGGTTGAAATGTTCTTTGCTCTCAAAAATTCCTGGGTCCTTGATGATTTTGGGCACTTTTTGCTGTGTTTCAAAATGTTAGTTGCCTTGTTAATATAAATGGATTACTTCAGTGAAGACGTGAGGATGCTGTTGGTGTTTTCAGGTAGATAACAGGTCTCATGTGTTTAGTACTGTTAGTGACTACAGTCTCCTTGGCCAAGGGGTCTAGCAGCTGGTAGGAAAGGAACCCTTTGGGGTTTTTTTTTCCCCATCATGGAGGAAAAGAGGTGTTGTAAATGGCAATAATTTGGAGATTCTTCCGCTCAGTCTTTCTTGTGTTATCCAGTGTAATGGCAACTTCCTAGAGGTTTAAATCTTGGTTTTGCACTGAAGGTCCAGCAGTTATGAGATCCCTAAAGTCTATGGTGCAGTTTCTAATATAGCCAATGTAACTTTTCCTGATAAATGCCCAGCCCCTCCTCCACAAGCTGCAAAGCAAAAATGACAAGTACGGTAATGTTGAAATTGGATCCAAAAGGATTTAGCAAACTGAGCATTTGCCATATTTAGCATCATCAAAGTTCCTTTCTCTCATACTTCAATGATGCTTTGCTCATCTTCTGATTAGTCTGATATGCTGTTTCTCTTAAATTACCTACACTATACTGTTCTTAAACCTTCCCCCTTTATCTCTCCTTGGGTGAAATTTGTGTATATACTTTCCTATTCTTAAACTGACTCTTAGGAAAAAATGATGAAGCTGAAATGTGCATTTGGTCCACATCAGGTCGTGCCATTGATTTGCTCGGGAATCTGTGATACTGTGTTCCTTTCCCTGCACATTGGAACTGACAGCTTGTAGCAAAGTCAAATAAGATGTTTAACAAACCACATGTCCTATCCTTTTTAGCTTTGCCATTGTACCCTTGTGGCTGTGAGCCAGAGACAGATACAACGCCTCCTCCAGCCTGATGCAACTTTGCCTGTGTTTTGTGTGCACACGTGTGTGTGTGCAGCTGGTTCCACATTTCTGTCTTGTGTGGCACGGTTAGCTACAAAAACCTGTGCTGATCTGCACAAAGCAGTTGGAAACTGACATTTGAAAGGAGGGAGGAAAAAAAAAACATGATTTTTTTTTGTGAAAGGTGAAAATGCTTCTCTGCTCTGGGGCAGGTCTTCCAGGAAGGGAGAAGGTAGGTTGTCCTGGTGAATGAAAGCCACAAATGCCTCTGTCCCTGCACAAATGCCGAAGTTGGTCAGAAAGGGAGGACAGCTTGCTGTGCCCCTGGATATCTGTCTCATCTGCAGTGTTGCTGTAGGTTTTTGACTGGCAGCTGCAATAATTAAAGTCAGGTATCGTTGCTACGCGTTGAAAAAAAAAAATTCCAAATCATTTCATAACTCTCTTTCAAAATCCATCCTAACACGGGTCATCAGAGCTCATGGGTGTGACTGTCACAGGATGATTTCCAAAAAGAGGGACACCATAAATAAGAAATTTTTTTCTCCCAATTTATCTACTTAAAACAAGCAAAAGAAATTGTCCTGAGGACAATACCTGGATTTTAGCCTTACTTTGGCTCCCGCTCCTCGTTCCCTATCATTTTTTTTTTATAGTCACCCTCATCATTCTCCACGTGTTGCCATCTCTCTGCACGATGCCCGTTCCTTTTCCTTGTGGACATTTAATGACTTAGTTCTGAAGTCTCAGGGTCTCTCCGTGCTGGCGATTCCTCCCTGTGCCCTCCTGCCTGCTCCTGGAACTCGCCGCTCTCCTGTGTGTAGCAGCGCAAGGCAGCCCTCGCACACACCATCTTTCTGAGCCCAGCCTGCTGCTGCTGCACGGGGACTCGCCCGGATTTGCAGGCGCAGTTATTGAGATTGATGACAATAGTGACACGTCTGCCAAGCTGTGTTATTTGCACAAATAAACTGGATGCAGTTTGGGTACGGTGGGGCTTGACGCGATGATTGCCTCTTTTCACAGAGCTAGTTATGGCACGTGTCGTCGTTTCAAAGGGGGAGAAAACCATTTTTATGAAGTTTGCTCTGCTTTTGGCAGGGGATAACCATACTAGTGGGAAAAAACTAATTAAGACCAGTTGTACTCAAGTCTTAGCAGAATGTTTAGCTTAAGGAACTCTGAATTAGTCCTGTAAAAGTCAATGAGATTATGTAAAACAGTTCACATAACACCACCCATAAATCTAAGCAATAACCCAGTCACGTAAGCGGCCTATGAACCCTTGAGAGGAACGCTGGCTGCCAAAATTTTCAGAAGTGATGATGGTTTTAGTCCAATTCCATTCTGGGATGCTTAACTGGAGATCTGTTAATGAGAGCCACTTTGTCAGGAGGTCCTCGATGGTCCATTCGCTGAAAATGAAGTGTGCCCGACACTGCATCCAAAAATTAAGACATCATAAATTATCAAAAATTCTGGCCACTCATGTGCTTATTTTAGGAACCTGCATTCTTCCCCAGTTTCATCTACAGGATTCATCTTCAGCTGAATTGGTGTTCATCAAAAAGACAATTAAAGCCCTTGAACCTGATTCTTATTTAAACTAAGGCCGCTTACGAGTAGCTTTGCAATGCACAGGCACTGTAAAGTACAATTCATAACCACCCCAATACTCCTTTACACAACCCGAGCAGTGCAAAGTGGCCTCAAGAGCAGCGAAAATCAGGTCCATAACTTGCTAACTTCCATCTCAGAGATCATTCTTTCCATACAAACTGCTCTGCTGTGGCAGTCGCTGCACTTCTGGTGGTACCAGCAGTGGGCACAGCCTAAAGGGACAGTTGTTTGTTTCACTATTAAACTCCTGGCATTTTTTCCCTCAGCTGTATACTTCCTCCTTCAAGGGCCTTATTGTTGTAGCATTTCAGCATCGTTCTCAGCATCCATAAAAGACAAAGTCGTAAGGCCACTGTTGGGAGATCTGCAGCAAGGAGAGTAAAGCTACTTGGGCAGCTTGAGAACAGCAAATGTAACTGTCCTGATTCATCTGAATCAAAACTGAAGCATAGGTGTCTAGGTGGAACTTCTTTTTCGCTTAAATATCTTGGTTTCAGGAAAATAATTGATGCCCTCAGGCCTTCTTCCTTTTTTTTTTTTCTTTACATTTTGCAGAGGCTTTCTTGTGAAACAGCAGAGCTTTCCTTGAAACTGCACAGGAAATGAACCCGGGTTTTAATCAAGTAACAAAATCCACAGCTTGCAATAGAAAGTCCGTGCATTGCATATATCAATTAATGCTTATTAATCAGTTTTTGCAGTTAGTTGAACTGCAGATTGTAGTTGGAAGCCATTAGGGAGAGAACTGTGAGAGGAATACTGTTGCAGGACTACACTCGATTTTTCGGTTTGTGTCCTTTGGATTCAAGGTGTTTGTATAATGAAGTTGGCACGTTGATATATGATCTATTTTTTAATGTCATTACAATTTTAGTTCCCTCTGCCTTTTTGTCATTGGGTTACATTTAAGTGCAGCAAGATCAACTTTAAACTTCCTTACTCAACAGCTTTATTAGTTATAACGTACCGTGACCTTTCTCAACATTCTTAAAGAAAAAGATACAGTGTAATGTCACTTTACTTTGCTTATTGTTCTTTGTTGTGGTGAACAAAGCATTTTCTACAGTGGCTATAGCACATAATTATACAGCTTTCAATAGCGGTGTCTTGGCACATATCAAAGTTCAGAAGAGCCTTTAGAAAAAAAAAGATGTTTTGTGGCAGCCTAGGGAGGGTCTCATCTTTCCTTCAGAAAATAGTTCAAGGCTCTTCTGTCAAGCTTCCCTACTTAGAGCTTTTTCTCCTCCTGCTTCATAAAGTTTAAAGGGGATTCAGTGGAGTTCTATGATCTATTTCCTTTGAAAGATTGTTCCTTTGCACAGAGAAGTCCTTTGACTTCAAGAGTTCACAGATTCATGTC
The DNA here is from genome assembly GCF_000691845.1 of Merops nubicus. Classification (NCBI taxonomy): domain Eukaryota; kingdom Metazoa; phylum Chordata; class Aves; order Coraciiformes; family Meropidae; genus Merops; species Merops nubicus. The sequence goes on along the minus strand of NW_008583377.1, from coordinate 21,837 downwards.
TTTAGGTATCATATGTCTGACCTTATCAGTTACTCTATTTAATGTAGGAGAAAAAGTCTCAACTCTTTGTGTTTGTCTGTTTTGCCTCTGTGAAATGATTTGGTGAAAAGACCATCCTTTTTAACACACCACTGAGAGGCCGTTTCTGACTGTAACCTACCCTGTGGTTCTTCTAAAAAAAAAAAAAAAATTGTCCTTGTGTTTTGTGTATGGATGATTTCACAGTGAGAATAGAATTATACAAGGACAGACACACATAAAAAAAATCTTTTGCTCTTTTTTCCTAAATGATCTATTGGCTATTTTGGTGGCTGCTACTCTGGTTCCCCAACAGGCACAACCATTTAACAAACACAGAGATAGCGGCTGGAGTGCTGGGCCAGCAGTAGGTTTTCCCTTGCTTCGACCTACCCCAAAGGCCTTCATAATTAATTGTCCTTCAGAGATGAGGAAAGTTCAGAGACAGTGTGTGTAGCGATGTCTATTGTCTGACATTCACTTCTCCTTCCCTCAGCTCTTTTTCTTCATTCCACAAAGGGTTATCAATAGGAGCAGGGAGCAAGCTCTCTTCTAACAGCTGCTGGTGGTGGCTGTAGCTTTCTGTGGAAGGTATCATTGTGTTCAGCCATCTATGGATTAAATGGCTGGAAAAGTTCTAACAACCCTTTCAAACGGGCATGTTTATTTCATCTAGATTACACAGACCTATTTAGCTAATTAAAAACTTTCTCAGAACCCCTTCTCTCCTATTCAAGGGAAGGAAAAAAAATTAAAACTCTGCTGTAATTATGAAGAATGGCTGCAATGAAACTGGTAAATAAGTGAAAAATTTGATCTGTCAGCTTTGATCAAAATGCACCCAAACAAGCACGGCTTTTGTTTAGTGGTTAGGGTTTTTTTTTGTTCTTAAGGGGAAGAAAGGTGTATGGTAGAAAAAGCATAAAAGAAAACATTGGTATAAGCTGTAACAGAAACAAACACTCGTCCAGTTTAAAAAACTGCCACAGTTCATACTGTCTCTGCTCCTAACATCAAAGTGCAAAGGTGCCAGACTTTGCTAAGCAGATTATTAATATTGTTCCTTCTGCAATTAATTTAGAATCCTCTGTGGCATAATTATTAAATTTCATATACAACAGAACAAAATCATATACGTGCATCCTTGTTTCCCCTGATGATATGTGAAGCAGTGATATGGTGCGGTTAGGAGATAGGCAAGAAGTACAGTCAAATTAGAACTGTTTATTAACAGTCGTTATGTTACTGCTCCAATTAATTGGGCGAAGCCAAAAAGGACAAATATAATCATTCTTCCACTGAACAGTTTAACTGGCAAATTAGGGAGGTTTTAGTAATTTTTTTTTGGCTTAAAAAAAATGAAAAAGAACTCTACTTCGGACCTTCACCTGCATCCTTCATAAACAGATCCCTTTGCAGTGAAAAAGAATAATCAAAACATTTTCTGAGCCCCATCTCGCTTCCTTACTGTTAAGAAGGACCGCACTATCAAGATGAATTATTGTACTGATTAAGTTATTATGCCTGATATTTTGAAACAGGTTTTCTGTATTTAAGACGAAATTACATACAGAGTAGACGCAGCTAATACAGTAATGCAAAAAAAAAGTTCATAAAAAATTAAAGTTATTCTTATGAATCTTTCATTAGAAGCAATGAAAAGGGACACTGGTGAAGCCAAGTGCTTTGTTCTTCTGAGCTCCTCTTTTAGGGCCAGATCCTGCAAACAATTACGTACTTGAGCGTTCCTTCTGCGAGAGTCCTGTTGGCGCCTCCAGCGCATCGCCTGCTCTGTCACGGTTTGCCCACTTAGGCCTGTGGGTTACTGCCACTGTTGTTCTGCTTTATCAAACAGACGTTCCCTAGAAAAAAATGACACAAGTCCTGCTAAAAAATACGCCGCAGAATGGCCCAGCTGTACGGAGGCAAGCACTTGCTTTTCTGCCGGAAGAGCTGTTGCGAAATGATTTAAGGCTACTCGGGAGCTTTTCAGATTACTCCCCACCGCAAATAACGTGTTAAGTACTAAATTGCCCCGAGCGGTGGTTTATTATTGATCAATAAAATAGTAATCTTGTCTTCTAGTGTGGAAAAATATTTTTAGTGGGATTTTTCCTGGTTTGGTTCGTGGATAGCAGTAAAACGGAAAGCACAACACCCCCCCCCCCCAAAAAAAAAAAAAGCAAGATTTGTCCTTGTTTGTTTCTAATTTTGCTTTGGGGGAATCCTTGGATGGTTCCAGCTGAATGGTGCAGGGTTTCTGTGCCTGCCTGTGTGCATGGACTGGTGGTGTGCTGTGTTTTGTTTTTGGTTTTTTTTTTTTATTTTATTCTTTTATGGTTGTTTACTGGTACTCATCCTTAATGCCCCATCCTCTTCTCAAACAAAACACATTCCCTCCAAAAGGAAAAAAAAAAAAAGAAAGAAAAAGACAAGAAACCAACAAAACCAAAACCAAACAAAACTTGGCAAACTCTTCCGACTCCTATTGCCATTTCATTTTGCATTCAACAAGGAGTACTGGGAATTGAAACATCAAATGGAGATCAAGAAAAGCACAAATTTATAGTGTGTTAGCCTTGCACAATTCAAGATTTCTTTTGCTAGCTGCACACATGATACCAAACATCTCGCCACTCTCCTGTGGCAGTTGTGAGGAATGGCTATTCCTTCCCGTGTGTGTACTACAGGCCTCTAAAGACTCTTATTTATTCTCTCCCATGTCACCTTGTGTACAGTCTGGTCTGTGACACTGATGGTGATTATGTCATTATTTTGCTCTGGGGGCTTTGGCACATCTGCAGAGCTGATGCACATCTTCTTTGTTACGCTGGCATACGTCCCATATCGCAAATGCTTCATTAGCCTTACTGCCTGCCTCCTTGCCAGACAAGAATACCCAAATCCAAGCTTCCTTTTGCTCTGGTCTTTTGTGTCTGTGATGAGCCTTTATTCGTCTTCTTAGTTCTTCCCTGTTTTCTATTTTTCAATGTAAAACTGATTTCCAGATGTCCATCCTTCTCCAAAAACCCATTGTGGATGGGGAGTGAGAAGCAAGGTGAATTTTAACCCGTGTCATCCCTCACTCGTGTAAAGTCTTATCCTTCACAAGCTGAAATGTTTTTTTCATTCGTCCTGCATATAGAAAGAGGTTCATTAGGCAGGGGAGTTAAATTTTAAAACTTAGTGTTTTCAAAAAAAGGAAAACAGAGCAGGGAAAAAAAAAAAAAGACAGAAGGAAAAAAAGCTCCAGTGCTTTCTCTTACCATTTAATAAATCCTAGTTGTGGTAATGTGTAACATGCAAGTTGCACATGTTCCTTCCAGACTTTCTTAATTTCTTTTAGATGACATAGCTAAATTTCTCAGTCAGAACTTTTAGAGAAGCAGCACTGTCTAGTAAAGGAGGAGGGTGTTCACGAGGCCTGGGCAGCTGAAATTTCTTATAGCCTGTTCTAATGGGTCACATTAAAAGGACATAGAACATGCGGTACTGTGAAAATTGAGGAAAATGTCTGATCTTCTAAACTTTATCTAAGCTGTTCTGTATAAATGTACCAGAGAGATGTGAAATAGTGGGTTAGCTTAGTAAGATCTTTCCTTCCACATCCCACCCACCTCATACTTTTTCTCCACGACACTGAAATAAATTCTGGGCTGGATTCTCAGTTTGTGGTGTAAATCAGCTCCAGCAGTCATTGCAGCTAATTCACCTGTGCCAGCTGAAGAGACATCTTTTGTTGTGATACTATACAGTCAAGTGTGTGAATATATGTTAAATGTTAATTGGAAAAAGAAGTTTCATTTGTTTATTTTAAAACTACAAATCAAATGCAGATCTGGATTTGGAGTCATAGAGCCATCATGTTTATGGATGTGGGGTGGAGGGGGGTGTTGTTTGTATTTTTGTAAGGCTCTCATGCCAAAAGAGGAGGTCCCAGAAGATGCTGTCCCTCAGTGTGGGGTCAGGGCTGTATGATTGACTCTAGCACAAGTCTTACAGATAGAGTTGCCCATCCTGTAGGATTTTGAATAGGTCACCTTCACACAGAACACTGCTTGATATCTTCAACACGTTGTAAAATGGATGAGAGTCAGGCTCTTACAATGTGAATCAGCAAACTGTTGTACCCTTTGGAAGCCATGGAAGAGGCCTAGCAGCACTGTGACCTGCTTTGCTTTCTGGGCCAGCTTTCTGGGGTTCTGCCCTTTCTCCAAGCAGGTATCCCTGGGCTGAGGGAGCAGAGGCAGTGCAGGTTTGCTTGCAGAGAGACCTTCCAATATTGTTGTGGAAGGCAATGAGGATGCTGGTTTCAAAGATACTTATGTCTGTAAGGGCAAAATAGTGAGGCTGTGAGGAGGTAACAGCAGAATATTGCTGGGGTCCATGAGGACTGTGTCCCCTTCACCTGCTTTAGAGAGGGATAACCTGGGAGGGGAAGTAGCCATGGCTCAGTATCCTACTGAAGTGAAATGAACAGCACAAGAAGTGAAGAAATACTAAGAGTCCAAGAGGGAGCAGTGAGTCTTCGGAGTACTGGATCACTTTCTGTGGTTACACAGAGCTCATCACCTGCAGTCCTGGAGCCTGGCTGAGTTTTGTAGTGCAGAGAACGAGCCTGGCATCTTCCTGACGTGTGAGTGTGGGTGGACAAGAGAGAGAGGGACTGCCAGAAGGGCCAGCTGAAGGTAGTCAATGTACTGGAGATGATTTCTCCCTGTAGGTCTGGAAGGGGCAAGGTTCATCTTTCTTATCTGCAGAGGGGGAAGGTAGGCAACCAGGCTCTGCCTTGTTTTGTGTGCCACCAGAGGGACTCCTGAACTGCCCTCTGCGGGGGGGAGGGGAAGGCGGGAGGCAGTTTCAAGGGTCTAGTGGAAATGTGCCATCAGAAGAAGCCGTGCCCAAGTGGTGGTCCAGAGTGTTCAAAGATGTGGCCTTGAACTTGTTTCTGTAGTTAATGGAGAGGCTTTGTAGAGAGCAGGAGACCAGGGTGTCATGATCTCTGTTGCTAAGCAGAAAGGCTGCTGCATCGATTGGGACTTGGGGCAGAATGGTGGCACGGACACGTAAATGCATTTAAAGCAGTAGTGTACAACTTCAGAAAGTTTTTAGAGGAAAGAGGAGAAATCAACGTTGCGAATAAAAGCCCTTTAATGGCTGAGTATCAGTGTTCAGGGGGAAACTGAAGTGGCTTATCTCATGCAATTGTGGAGAGGGCTGGCTCCATCAGATGAGGCGCAACCTTGAGGTTATCTAACCCAGCGCCGTCTGGAGTCGCACCGTTTCCTTCCACAGGGGATAAAGGGGAGTCAAACAAGAGGGAGCTCAGTCCATAAGACTTCATCTTCTGACTCCACATGCTTCCAGGGCTCACCGATCCCCTGTAGGTCCTGCACGGAAGGTTGTAAAGGGGTGTGTGTAGCCCAGTTTGGCCAGCCGCACGGTTCAGGGTGGAATAGATGGAGCAGTTTATCCCGTCACGTTGGGCTCTGAATGCCCATAAAAGCATGGCTATGTTGGGAGGAGGTTCAGCTGAGTTCATGACGGGAGCAGGAGCCTGGGCTAGCAGAGCCAGCTTCAGTTGCAACACCCCTCACCCATAACCATGCACAATTTCCTTCCCCTGTCCCTACCCGTGGCCATGGGAAAGAGGAAAGGAGGTACCCTGCTGCCAGAGGGCATGCTTACCTCCTTCGTGACACCCCCAGGAGGACCCCGCTGACTGCCTGGACTGATTAAACACCACCTGCTTCCTATCCCTCTCCCCTCCCTCTCTCCCCACTCCCCCCACCCCAACACATGCAAACCAGGGGAGAGCTTTCCAGGGCCAGAGTCAGAAGACAAAGGTGATTGCAATGCAGAGATGGTGGAGAGTGTGCAAGAGCAAGCAACACTAATTACAGAAGTTCACTGTTATGATGGTTTTTTGTGTGTATTAGAAGTAGTTTAGATGTATAAGCTTTTAGTTATCACTTTTACTAAGTGTAAATGGTTCATCTATGGGGACAAATTCTGCTGAATGTAAAAAAATCCCCACACACTACAAGCTCCATGAGCCAGTTTTCCTGCATAGCCATGGTCTGACCAGCAGTTTCTGCCTGCCCAGCTCTTTCACTCCTGAAAATACGCATGAAAGCAGAGGACACACTGCTGGTGAGAGCCATATCTGCTCATCACAGTCCAGGCTGTGCCTCTTGGTCCTTCTGAGCAACACAACACATTCCCATCTGGCTGATGTGTCCAAGAGAGTACGCAATAACCTCTCTGCTGTTCCTGCAGCAGAGCCAAAATTGGGTGGTCATCCCTGCACTCACTTTTCTGGGCAGGTTTTTTGTGGGCGCCTGTACGTGGTACCTACCAGAATTTGGCAGCAGGGTACGTAATGTGCCACTTGGCGTTGTAGGCAGCCTCCTGCAGCAGATTGCTGCGATGGGACTGAGCTGAAGTTAGGCTGTTCCTGTGTGCCTGAGTTTCGTTCTTCAGTGTTTGAATGGGGCAGCTTCTGGGGTGTGACAGGAACCCCTCCTGTGATTCTTTCTTACATTTCCCAACCCATACTAAACCCCCAACTCTCATAAGCCGTAGGAGCCTTAGTGATTTTTCCATTCTGCAGCAGTGCCACTGGCAATGCAGTAAGTTAAGGGCAATCAGAGTTTCCATTAGGAACCTCTACATCTCATGCAGTTCTAATTCATCAGTAAGGCAGAAAAGGAAATTTGATAATCATCTCCCTGTTAAAACACTATCGATGATTTTTTGAACATGGGGAAAGGAGAGACCTGAATTTCAAGGTGCAAAAAGTCTAAATAAATTGTAAATGGGAGATATTTTTGTTTCAGCCCACTCTGCTCTCAAGCCTTACCAACTTCCACGCTTAAAAACTAGCAGGTTAAAGCTGTTGTGCTTGCACAAGAGAGTAGCTGCGTTTCTGTGATGGAGGGAGCTCATCCCCTGAACATGGGCATAGAGGTCCCAGGACAGGGATCCTCTGCGGGTGCTGATGTGTGTGGGGTGCCTCTCGCATACTGGGAAGATGGGTCCTGACAGGGAAGAGCCCAGGAGGCAGGAGGGGTTCAGCCTGAGCGAGCTGTGGAAGTGCTGTTGTGTGCGTCCAGCTCGGTGCTCCAGCCGTGCGGGGAGCCTGCCGAGTGCTTCCCAATCTTTATTTGGGGAAAAGCCTAATTGAAATGCAAGTGATTAAATCTAATGTATCATGCAGTATCCATTTTCACTGCACTACCACTTTCACTTCCCCGATATTATCAGGCATCTCAGCAGCCCTACTGTTGGTTTTGTTTCCTTGTAAGAGCTGTGCCCATTCTCTCTCCTCTTTGTGTGCTCGGCGGAGGAGATAACAGTAAGCCAGCAGTAGGTTACTAGTGCCCCAAACTCTACTCAAGGGATAAGGGATCTCAGCTTCCTTTCAGACACTTTTAAAATACATTCTTGAAACATTTTAAGGGCATGTGTTCTCCAGCTTTTTACAAAGAGTAAAAAAGCTACAATGTAACAGCAAATGCAGTAAGAAATCTCTGTTGTTTTCATAATTTTTCTCTGTTGAGCCAGACTCGTGTTAATGCTTTTCCCTTCCCCAGTGCTGGGCTCAGCTCTGTGTTGCTAGTGCTGTCCCAAAAGAGTGGGCTTCAATTTGTGTGTTACAGTGGGAGAGCAGACCGTCCGGAACATTTCTCCAATTTCTTGTCCATCTTTTTCTCTTTCCAAAAAAATCAGTTTCTTAGCAGATTGGTACAGCAGGAGTTGTGAGAGGAAGCTTGAAGGCAGCAACTGCAAACTGTGGTGGCATCAGAGAGCCTCTGCTGTAGCCAGGGGCACATGCAGTGGTGGGCAAACTGATGCCTCACTCTCTAAAAAGGTGAGAGTGGTTGGGAGAAAAGTGTGTTTACTGGAGTGTCCAATAGTTTAGGTATTTTTCATTTGTGTTTTTAAAATGAAAGCGTCCTTTCCAACTATTTCCCTCTCCTCATAAGTGATAATGGAAGAGGCATTAGCCTTTCCGTCGCCTGAGCCAATCTGTTTTTTTTCTAAGAGGTGTCCAGGATGTTCAGCCAATTGAGTGATCTAATTAGCTGAAAATTGTTAATTTCCTTTACCTTATAAAGCACCTAACACAGAAACTGTTAAATAATGTTAAGTGTCAGACTTAAACTGAGAACATTGGGCCATATGCTGCCGTGGCTTTCGCGCCAGAAAGTGTAGCAACTTACTCCAAAACCTGCCTCCAATTGCTGTGTGGAAGCCAAAGCCTCCTGCCTGCTGTGCTGCCACACCAGCTCCCAGCACTGCCGTGGTCCCACGCAGCGCCCGGGGAGCACAGCCTGTGTGAGAGGGGAGGTGACCCTCTGGGTGATGGTGGCAGGAGCCAGGACACCGTCAAGGGAGCCCAGGTGCTGCCCTTGTGAGCGCAGGAGGACTGGCGGTGGGACGGGGCTGCTCAGGCCACGTTGCCCTGGAGATGGTGGCAGATGTGTGCCTGCAGCTGCTAACTGCGCACGCCCCTGGGCTGTGAGGGCCTGGGGGCTCGGGGGGCTGCTGTGTAGATCTTTGTTAGGGCAGGGGGGCCCCAGGCTCAGGGCGATGCACGTGAACAGGGGTTGGTCCCAGTGTCACCTCCCTGCGTGCCCACGGAGAAGTGCCTCAGAAGCAGAGTGATGCCTCACTGTGCTACTGCTAGCTCGACCCCAGCGATGCTTTGGCGCAGCGTCCTGTGGGGAGGGAGGGACACAGAAGGTGCTTGTCCTCCACAGGTTTCCTACACAACAGGGAACGCACGTTCAGGTGCCCCCTTGCCCCCCAGAGCCCACAGGCTTAAATCTTCCTTGTGTGAGAAAGAGCCTCAGGGCTATATGTGAGTGATGCAGGTGGAGTTTCTCAAGAAAGTCCTTTAAGGAGATTGCTCTGTGCCCCCAAAATTCACCTTACCCTGACTCAGAGGTGGGGGGTGCCTGTGCACATCTAGTTTGTGCTTTGTATGAGATTTTCTCAGCAGAAATAGTTTCCCTGAATATCTTCTGCTGTTGCCATCCCTGTGCTGGTGTGGACTGCTGTGCACAGACATTTGGTCCCAGTGTCATGGAGCTGCCCACGGTGAGGCTGCTCCTCCAGTAGTGGACTGGGTCATCATCCCAGAGAGGTTCCCCATCACTTGTCTGCTAGATGCTGTTTATGCTTTATGCTTGGGTTAAGAGGCTCCCTGCAGAGTCCCTCTCTATAGCCACTGTCTACATCATTCAACTAGAAGAGGGATCTGGCTTTCCTGATCTCACCCCTTCCAACCTGTTTACCTCCCATTACCACGACC
>NW_008583377.1:0-7500 GCF_000691845.1 Merops nubicus | reverse complement strand
AAAAAAAACCCACAACACTGTGTGGTTACTTTCTAGAAAGAAAAAATGTGCTATCCTGTAGGGATTCATCACAGTGCTGTTCACATTACAACATGCAAAGCAATGTGTGTAATCCAGTTTGACATGAAAAACTGCTAATAACATCCCAAAAAGAAAGCTATGAACGGCTCTAATGCCTGAGGAGCAGGGGAGATCTTTGGGAACTTGGCATTATGAGGATGTTTCTTCAAAGCCCCCACAGGGCTCGTTGCTCTCTCCAGCCTGTTGTCCTAGGTTCAGAAGGGCCCAGTTCTGCAGATATGACTCAGGTACAGTGAAGTCAGACCTCAAAAGCTAACTCCTAGCCTAAAGGAAAACTGAGGTGGGAGGCCTAAAACAATAGTTTCAGGGGTTTCACAGTTCCTACTAGGTGCAAAAGCAGCATCTCCTACCTGGGAGTCTTTCATATGCACAGGCAGAAAATTAATTACAAAGGCTCAACTTAAGACCCAGGTTGTCACTTCCATGCTTAAAGTTGTCGTGAGAGAGGCAGAACATCTTGCATTTAGACTTTATGCTTCTTGTGTAGGTGCTTGTAATTGCCTCCCTCCCACCTCCAAAGACTTGGCAAGGGAGAAAGGCCTCTAATCTTGGTCCTCTAGAATGGACACCAAAATTGAAAGGTGTGAACTCTTTTTCCCAAGCACAAAGGCAAAAAATGGGTTTTGCCCTCATGAGCTAACATCAGTGTGCACACCAAAACCTCGGTTATATACTACATTTCTTGGTTTTTAGTATCATGTAGCCAACAACTCCTTCTCCTTGGTTAGTGCCCAGCAATAGTCAGGGTGATGAACAGCTCATGAGCAGTTGTTTGGACTGTGTGAACATAAAAGTGTATGATTCTGTATAGTAATGCAGGAATGAGACAAGCATGGTACCATTTGGAGCTGTATTACCAAGTGCCCAAGCAGCAGAGTGGTTATGTGAAGTTTTAAGTTATTTCTTTGAGCTGGAATAAGTGAAACATAATAGTTATTTTCTTCCCTCATAATTATTGCTGGAACGGAACATGTATAAAAATGTTTCTTTCTGTGCAGCCCATTGGATGAAAAATTTCTACAGAAGGAAGCCTGTCTCTGGGAGCAGAGAAAAACATGCAGGGGCTGGATTTCTCTCTTGGAGGCAGAGAGAGGACTGCTGTGGGGCTTCTGGAAGCAGAGTTTGTCAGCTGGTGTCAGGGGGAGCTGATCTCATGCTTATCTGATGGCACAATGTGGCCAGCAAACTGCTAGTGTTTCCTAATGGTGATAGGTGAGTGAGGCTCCAGAGCTCTGACAGACCAGGTTAAACACACACCTTTCCAGACAACTTTTCTGAAAGTGGCTTCTGAAAAGAGAACAACAAAAGCCTGAAGTAGAGGATAAAGTGCTGGCCCTGATCTGTCAATGTGACATACATTCAGTAAATGGGTGAGATTTACCTGAGTGCCTGTTTGCTACAGGAATGGTTGAAGTGGCCCTTTACTGCTGGTCAGAAAACCCTCTTGCTAGAGCAGGCGAAGAATAGAATAGAATAGAATAGAATAGAATAGAATAGAATAGAATAGAATAGAATAGAATAGAATAGAATAGAATAGAATAGAATAGTGAGGGCATGCTGGCTACTGGCTGGCTCTGTATTAGCAGTTCAAGACCTGTGAAGCCATATTTCCATAATCAAAGTGGAAAAGTATACCTTTATGGAGATGACTTCAACCTTGCAACTGGCTCATTATGATGAGGCAATCATGATTGCTTTTGCATCCTTCAAGGCAGAGGGTAAGAAGGTGGTGCTGGTGTCTGAGACAACCGTTTAGGGTGAATTACCAAAGGTAACTGTGTTTTTTAACACTGACCAATTGTCCAGGGGCCTCTGGGAGTGGGATTCTGCTATCTGAACATTTGGCTCACCCATGTTTAGTGGGTGATGGTGCTATTTAGAAAAACTGGGTGAGTTTAACATGTCACAGCTCAGTAGCTACTTGGAGCACAGTGCACCCATTGAAGAGGTTGGGGTTTTTATTTGTTAGCTTCTGGAAAAGAAAGGATAATGTCTTCTGAGAAAGCCATCTCATGGAGGTATCGTGCACAGCAGCCTCAGGAGCAAGCCATTAGCTGGAGGCTTGCTTGCTTGCTCATTTTTAAATTACAAACAAAATTCTGTGGTACCATATTCCCTTGATAGCTTTCGGCACTGGTGGTGACCAAAGTTAAGCACAGAGGTACAGAGGGCTTTCTGTGTGTGCAGGACTCTTTTATCAGTTGCCACACAGAGAGGAGAACGTACCCGTAAATGCCCGGGTAAAATATCAAGCAGGGATTTGTCTTCTTAAAGACAATTGTGTTTGTTTCCCCTCCTGCTAATTATATCCGATAAATCCCCCCCTCTACTAGCTCAGACAGTAACATTTCGTTACCTACATTCTGTCAGGAGACTTTACAAAGATCTCTAACACATGTTATAAAAGTTATTGCTAGAGTACTATATATAACACCTTTGCATAAGAGAATAGAAGGCTGCCACATTTAGAAAATGCAGGTGCTATGTAAGCCCCTTTCTGAAAGAAAGAACTTAGCTCAGTTTCCTTTGAAGAACCAGAGACTTGAAATTGAAAACTGTATTAATGCCATTGTCTCCTTGTATCAGCAGGTTCCAGAGAGATTCCTGGAAGTGGCTCAGATCACGTTACGGGAGTTTTTCAATGCCATTATCGCAGGCAAAGATGTTGATCCTTCCTGGAAGAAGGCCATATACAAGGTCATCTGTAAGCTGGACAGTGAGGTCCCCGAGATTTTCAAATCCCCAAACTGCCTACAAGAGCTTCTTCATGAGTAGAGAGTTCGGCCGCTATTTATGAATGTATGAAAGTAGCAGTCCCCTTCTGATGCCCAAGTTATGTGTCTCTATTTTAATTTCATATATATGTGTATTGCATACATATATATGTATATGAAATTAGACTGTGATTCCTCCTGGATTTCAGTTTTTGTTCAGTTCCAAGGGGATGGTTATTTTACTTCAGCCTTCGGTTTACTTTTGCCCGAGACCCTTAACATGTAAAGAATCAACGGGGTTAATTTTCAGGGAGAAGAGTTTGGAAGCATGTAAAAGCCTGTCTTAGCAAGTTAGGGCATTATGTTTAAAAATGCTTTGTCAGATTTATTGCTTGCTGCAAAGTGGCATTTTGTCTTAGACTAATGTCATGGCACAACACTACAGACAATGAAGTTTATATTACGTTTATACTGCTAAAGGTCTGAACTCTACGGAGTCACTTCATAAGCCTCGAGCTTTTTTTTTTATTATTATTATTCTATATTCTTTTTAACCAGTAACTAGATTTTGACTCATACTTCAAAAACCTACAATATCTATTTTAGGTACTCCCTCCAAGAAGTGACACCCAAAAATCAAACCCTATTCTTCACGCTTTCCTTACAGAAGTAACAGATAAACACCCTGCACCAGTAATCAACATGCCAGGTTGTTGTTTCTCTAAACTGCAGCAAGGGACGTTTGCACAAATCAAATACTGTTCTTGCAGGGTGAGGCCAGTAATTCATGCACAATAGTGTGGCAGCCACACTCATTTTGGAATATGGTCAGCTTATTAAAGCGGAAGCATTTCACTCTCCATAGAGTAAAAATGAAACCTTCAGCGTCCTATATTGCCATGTCTCGGTCTTACTTTAAGTGGCATTAGTCCCTAAATTAATTTTTGGTTTTTTTTTAGTCCATTCTGCCCCTAAAAATCCCCTCTCCAGTATACAAACTTTTCTGTCTGTATTTGACATCTGTCCTGAAAAGCACTTTTTGAATGACCCTAGCTACAGGAGAAGGAGTCTTCACCTCACAGTGCTGAAGCAAAGTGGAAAAAAAAAAGAAAAAAGAAAAAAAGATTTGTTTGTAGCCATAAAATATAATTAGCCTTTTCCTAATCAGAAGAATAAAAACTACATTTTCATAAAAATCTAATCAAGCATATACAAAAATGGCAGTGTCCTCCTGGCTGTGCAGGGCTCAGATAGCCAAACTGGATTTTTAAAATTACAATGAAGTGCAGCTTTAAAAAAACCCCACCGATGTATGTGAGGGGTGTGCTGCACTTGTCTCCCGAAGCCGGAGCTAGTCTTGACCAAAACCTGAGCTGTAGTGTAAAGCCCACGATGGACCTGGGTTCCCCAGAATGCTGTCCCATGCCGTGCCAGCAGAGCGAGGGGAGGCGAGCTGCTGCTGCTCCTGCTTCCCTCAGCGGCTCTCCTCTTCTCCTGCTTTCAGGAAGGTGTCGTCTCCGGAAGTGTGGGGGAAGGTGGAATGTGCTGTGGCACTCTGTATTTGTCATTTTCTCTGTCGTCTTTTGTACGGATGCAGTAAGAATTTATTGTTGTCGTCGGTAGTGTTTTCCCCTGCATAATTCAATCTGAATCTAGAGGAAGTTCCTAATTAGCCTCATTTAGACCATTGAGGATATTGGTATCTTATTTTTTTTTTTATTTGAAAAATTACATTTTGACTTTGGAGAGTGAAAGTTTACCCATGTGACTAAAGAGCTGACCTGATCATTGGGATTTCACTTCATTTACAAATACTGCTGATAGACAGAAATGTATGAAAGCAATTATTGTTAGCAGAAAGCCTTAAAAACCTGCTGACTTCAAATTAAGCAGCACAGTCCTACGGTTCCCTGTCACTCTTTTCAAGCACTGGCAGTATCTGTGGAGTATAGGCAATGCAGACAATAGCAAGGGATGAAGTGCCAACATTTTCACTATGCATTGTAAGCAGAATGGATCATAGAGTCCCTGAGAGTACCTAATTCTGTATGTGTCCCTACAGTAGACAGGATTCCTCTTTTCTTTCCTTTTCTCTTCTTTTCTCTTTTCTTTTCTTTTCTCTTTTCTTTTCTCTTTTCTTTTCTTTTCTTTTCTCTTTTCTTTTCTTTTTTCTTTTCTTTTCTTTTCTTTTCTTTTCTTTTCTTTTCTTTTCTTTTCTTTTCTTTTCTTTTCTTTTCTTTTCCTTTTTTTTCTTTTCTTTTCTTTTCTTTTCTTTTCTTTTCTTTTCTTTTCTTTTCTTTTCTTTTCTTTTCTTTTCTTTTCTTTTCTTTTCTTTTCTTTTCTTTTTTTCTTTTCTTTTTTTCTCTTCTCTTCTCTTCTCTTTTTTTATTTTTTCTTTTTTTTATTTTCTCCTCTTTTCTCCTCTTCTCTTTTGTTTCTTTTCTTTTCCTTCGTAAAGATGTAACTCCAATGAATTCTGAGTAAGAACAGATGGAAATTGTGTTCATGCACTTTTTTGATTTATGGAAAGAAGTGGCATAAAATGCTCAAATTTTAATACAGTAAAGTTCATCACTGGCCTACCATCAGATACAAACTATCTAACACTGCATTGTCACCTTGGACATAAGAAAGCAAAGCCATACTTTAGTCATATTATGTGGACATACTACTAGCTACCATCTCAATCTGTAATTTTACCTTTGCTTTTATTATGTTTATTATTATTATTATTATTACTATTAATATTATTATTATTTGGCTGCAATGTGATTCACATAATCTAAATAAGTGAAATTGTGTACTCAACACAATGTTGTTGCGTTTATTTATTTATTTATAAGTAGTATAATCTCAATAGTAAATGAAGCATAGGAATTAAGAGTAGACATTTCATCTTAAAAGCAAAATAAAAACCTCCTTGGTCTGAAAAAGGAATAAATGATAATTGGATCATTTCAGTTATGTGATTTTTCTGCATTTTATAGCCATATTGCCTTTGTGCCTCCCAATTCACCTAAAAGTATAAATACATGGCATAGCTCCCTACTAAATTTTAAGCAGAAAGCCGTTTCTTTCAAATGATCTCAATATTATTTCACTAAAAATGGCTAAAAGGCAGGAGGCTAATAAATCCACGTAGAAACCCCACGTTGCCATTCATTTACTGCTAATTCAGATTTATTTCTGCATATAAACTTGAGGTTATAGTCTGTGCCTAGACCTTAAATGCACCAGCGGAAGGATAAAAAAAAATCCTTCAAAATACCAGTTTTTCCCCCACAAGTACAATTGTTCTTGTGCCTTCTGTGGCTTACAATTTTCATCTCTTAATCCACGTAGAAACCCCACGTTGCCATTCATTTACTGCTAATTCAGATTTATTTCTGCATATAAACTTGAGGTTATAGTCTGTGCCTAGACCTTAAATGCACCAGCGGAAGGATAAAAAAAAATCCTTCAAAATACCAGTTTTTCCCCCACAAGTACAATTGTTCTTGTGCCTTCTGTGGCTTACAATTTTCATCTCTTAAACTTTTTTTTTTGTTCAATTCCTACAGCTGCAATAAACACAGATTTTTTTCTTTGTTTTTTTTTTTTTCCTTTCTGGCTGTTTGACATACTGTTGATAGCTATGCATATTTTGTGTCTTTTTAAAAATTAAAAAAAAAAAAGAAAAAAGAAAAAAAAAAGCGGGAAAATACGTTTTTGAAGAAGAGAATTTTTAGAACAGTTTGATAACGCAAAATTATTTTTTTCTCAATTGTTTGAGCAGCATTCAAGTTTTGAAAATTCTTGTAGAAGCCAATTTTTTGTAACTGTGGTGCAGATCTTGTGTTTTCTTAGCCTGATGAGAAGTAGTATAGAAGCAATATTTCATACGTGACGTCCGTGCGCAGACCTGTACATGTGTAGTCCCACGCGGCGACAAGGCCTGTGGGTGTGTGGATGGGTGTGCACAGGAACACACACTCACACACACACACTATGCGTATGAAGTGAGACGCTGACCTTTTTCCTATCTAGATTAAGAACCTATTTTAGACCTTTGTTATGTTTTGTGAAAAGAATGTTCTATTTGAAACTATAAAACATTTAATTCTTACTGTATCTCTGGTTGTTTAATGGGAACGTTTCACATTTAATGGTAAACACGTGGAAGATGTTAGAATGTAGTGATTATTTAAGGAAGTGTTCACCCACGTATTCCTGAGGTTTGCTTTGTGCCTCTTGAGTATTATTTAATTAAAGTGTTTTAAGTTTGCAGAATCTTTGTTACTGTACCAGGTATGTGGGTGAACATTGAAAATCGAGGGGAACTTTTATAAAGCAATGTAAATATTCAACCTTATGGCTGTTCTTGCATAAAGACATAAGATTTTAATAACTACATTCTGAAAACATCTGTTGAATTTATAAGAAACACTACGGTAACTGTATAGATAGTTGAAAGCATTCTTGAAAATCCAGCTCTCTACTTTTAAAAGTTAAGTCTCTTTCATCAGATGTCAAGGGAATGGGTAATACAGCTTCTGTAAAACTGCAGATTTTTTTCTATGTATATGAAGTCAGTTAATAGAAAAATGTTTTTTTTTCCACAGGTTAATATTAATTAAGAAATAAAGGTGAAGATTTTGTGGCTTTAAAGATAGGATTTTCACCAGCAGCATTGAAAGATTATACATATATATATATACAGAAATAT
>NW_008583376.1:995-1351 GCF_000691845.1 Merops nubicus | reverse complement strand
CTGTTTGGGATGTTCAGCAGAACCAGCTTTGCACCCTAATTATTTAATTCTTAAGATTTAATATATTTAATAAAGTGTAAAGGTATTTTATGGCTTAACAGCTGCCAAACCTCGGGCACCGGGGCAGGATGCCCTCGGCCCAGGGCTTCTGCATGGCTTCAATACCCTGTAGCTGCCACGCTGCGCCCTGGCACTGCCCAGTCCCCCCAATAAACCTCGCTCCAGCCTCCTGCCAACCCTCTCCCTGTGCCCACGAGGGGCTGGGGTGCCCTCCCTGGGGCTTGGGGTGCCCTGCCCAGGGTCTAGGGTGCTCAGCTCAGGGTTTGGGGTGTTCTGCCCAGACGTTTGGGGTGCCT
>NW_008583376.1:494-775 GCF_000691845.1 Merops nubicus | reverse complement strand
TTCTGGGGTGCCATTCCTGGGGCTTGGGGTGTCCTGCCTGGGGTTCAGGGTACTCAGCTCAGGACTTAGGGTGCCCTGCCCAGGGTTTGGTTGCCCAGCCTGGGGTTTGGGGCATTCTGCCCAGGGGTTTGGGGTGCATGGCATGGGGTGCAGAGTGCTCAGCCCAGGGTTTGGGTGCCCTGCCCAGCGTTTGAGGTGCTCAGCCTGGGGTTTGGGGTGCCATTCGTGGGGCTTGGGGTGCCCTGCCCAGGGTTTGGTTGCCCAGCCTGGGGTTTGGGGCA
>NW_008583376.1:0-353 GCF_000691845.1 Merops nubicus | reverse complement strand
GGGATTTTGGGGTGCCCTGCCCAGGCACTGCTCAGTCCCACTGAGCACCCTCTCTAAGCACAGACACGGGGCTCACACTGAGCACACGCTCACTGAGCACACACTTAGTGTGCACACACTGCTCACACTCTACAGAGTGCACACTCAGCACACACTTATTGAGATCACACTCACTGAGTGCACACTCATATTCTGCACACTCACTGAGCACACGCTCACTGCTCACACTGTGTGCACTCACTGAGCACACACACACACACTGCTCACACTCATGCTGCATACTCACTGCTCACTGCTCAGTGAGTGTACACACTCACCCTTATGGTGTGCACACTCACTGAGCACACACACAC
>NW_008583375.1:0-10435 GCF_000691845.1 Merops nubicus | reverse complement strand
TATATATATAATTAATGGGAAATAATATCTCTGCTGAAGATGCACTCCTGCATCAACAGGGACCTAAATTTTACTGCTGTGGCTTATCCAGAGAGTTGTGGAACTGGAGTAAATGACCTTGAGAAGAATAGAGTGTCCCAGCTTCTTATCATGCTACTGAAACTGCCCTGCCTAAAATGATTCCCAAGTGGTGCACAGCACAACCTTCCCTAAAAGTTCATTGTAGGGGTATGCCTGAATTATGTAATGGTTTTTGTAACTGGATGAATATGACATTTAGGCTGGATTAGATTTTTCTTGGCATGAAGGCTAGAAAAAATATTTAGCACAGTGTCTGAGCTTGAGGAAGTTTGCCTGCAGTGTAAGGAAGCTGGGGTGCACAGCCTTGGGTGGGGACTGATGAGGAGATCACCACCAGGTGCCCCCAGTTTCCACATTCACTTGGAGGTGGGGCAAGAAGCCACCTCTACAAGAGCTGACTCTGCTTGTGGTGTAGCTGGGAGGTTTGCTGTGTGGGGATTGTGGCTTGTGAAAGGGCTCTGTGCCTCTTCACAGCAAGTGGAGCTCCCAGGATGGTGGGGTAAGATTGAGACATGGGGCTTTCTGCTGGCAGTCACTGTGTGGTCACCTGGGTCCTTCCTTCCCCCCTGGCCTGGCTTTGGAATTGACTCACTCCTTTCTTTGCTGTGTTGTGTGTCTGTTCTTTCCTCCAGTGGTGGGCCACCTTGGGTCTCTGGTGTAGGATTTAAGAGTGGAGGGAGGACTGTGGTTGCTCATTTGCCCATTAATAATAATAATAATACCCTTCTGTGCTGGGCAAGTGGTCAGCAGAAGACTCTTGTTTAAAAAAAAAAACAGCAGAAGAGCTTGGTTAAAAGAGTTATATGAAGGAAATGAGAAATGCTGGCTCTGATCCTGGCAAGGGACTTCAGCCACCTGGAGCTCTGCTGGACAAGCAGCACAGCAAACTGCAGGCAGTGCAGGGAACTGCTGAAGTGTGCTGGGACAGCTTCTGAGTAGAGGTGCTAGAGAGCCTGAGCAGAGCAAAGGCACTGCTGGACCACTCATTATTGGAGAGATTAAGATGGGAGGTGGATTAAAGGGGACTAAAGGGATGTCCCTTCAAGATGCCAATTCCTGCAACCTGGTGGGACAAATCCTGTGAGTGGAGAGTGGCTACTGATGGCTACAAACTGCCCAGGAGGGACAGGAGCAGAAGGAAGGTGGAAGTCATGGTGTTATTTCCACAGAAAGCTCCATGATCTATCAGGGAGGTAAAGATAAGTTTCATTTACAAAGTAATTAAATTGTTACTGTGCAGTGCTTTGGTTATTTCATTTTTGCAGTGTCTTTAGCATTGCCAAAGCCAAATTATTCCTTAACACAGGTTTGTACAACACTTTCAAAAAAAACTTTATCTAGAGTTTTAGATAATGGATGTTGTAATTTGGAGGGAATTTCCCTGCCAGTAATTTCTCCTGTGCAGCTCTGCTGTTTATACTTTCAGCAGTAGCTCACACCAAGAAGTTTCTTCCTCTGACTGAGTAATTTACTACCTGAGTACTGTGGCAGACCTAACCCCCCAAAGTGCTGTGTTAAAGGCTATTTGCTGATTCTACTGAAGAGGGCTCTTTTTCTACTTAATTCATAATTAATTTTTAGAAAATGGGAGCAAGATATTTACTGAAAACTTGTTGACCACATATTAGGGTCTAACCTAATAGCCTAATGAAGTTGACAACCCATCTCTGATGATGGCATACACCTTTTTACTAAAATCTTGAAAGCCAAATGGACTCTTTTTGTATAGTGGCTAAAACCTGTAGCATTCACCCATCTTCAGCCCATTCTTTACTGTATTTTTCTATTTCAACCCACATTTCTTAGCAAAAAGTTAAAAAAAAAAAAAAAAAACACAAACCAACCCAAAACTCCTATTTGCAATATCTGATATTGCATGTAAAGCATGTGTAAAAGATCTCTGAAAAGCACTACAGGCTGCTCTTCTATTCAGTTCTTCACACTTTTTTTGTTTCCTCATCTATCAGGGGATCCTGAATTAAGGGACTGATACTAATTCATGGCATGCAGTAAATAATTTTATTTAATACAGTGTGGCAGCAACATATTTGATAAACATCTGCCTGCAGTGTAAGTAGACAGAGTTATGTTGTTGAAATGTTCCCAAAGGGTGTTGTCTGCTGCTCCCATCACTCCTCCCTCAGGCAGGAGCCCCAAGTGCCCAGACCCCACCACTGTCTGCAGCCAGTGCAGGTTCAGCCACATGTTGGCAGGCACATGTAGGCAGCAAGGTGGACAGAAGGGAGCCAGTCTATCAATATAATAACTAATTATGAACAGCCATAAACCAAATAAAGCTCTCTGGCAGACACCGTGGTGAAACCAAAGCCAGACAAAGCAACTGAAGCTCTCTCAAAGTGTTCTGTAACTAACTTTAACTTTGTTTTTTAGCTGAAGCATGGCTAGCAAAATAAGCTTGACTTTACTGAGCAGCTGTGCAGTAACAGTGCCAACACTTTGTTGTTTTACAAATCCAGGAAATGATCCCACCTGAGGGCAAACAGATGCAGCTGCACAGAGAGGCTGCAGCAGCCTGTACCACAGACATCTAAGCAGGGCTCTGGAGAGATGGCTAAATACATCACTTAAGAAGAAAAGCAAGAGGCTTGTTCTTTGTACCAGTGTGCTTAGGTGGACCTGTCAGTCTTCATCTTAAGGCACAAAAAACCCCAAAACTTTTGAAGAGAAAGCTTTGTACACCAGAATGTACATACTTCAGTAACAACCTCTGGCTAGCTCTTGTCAACAAAACTATCAATGAATAACAGTTAATTCCTTTGCTCTTTTGGAAAACTGCTCCATTTGAAAGGTAACATTTCACTGCCAACCTCTAACAGCCACGTGTAAAAACAGTTCTTGGTGTTGTCACCTGGCCCTGACATCACCTGTGCTTTATGCTGAAACAAAACTGCCTTCCTGTGTCTCTCTTCTCTCCTGGTCATCATCGGGGTACTCGGTAAGGTCCAAAGTCAGCACTCGACTGACCATGATGTCATTGTGCTGAGGAGAGGAAGGATCACACAATTTAAGGCATTTCTGTCATTTAAAGTAAGCATTTCATAAATATGAGATACAATAATGAGCTTGAGTGACCAAACTACATCAAGCCAGCACCTGCCCTTAGTTCTGAGCACAAAGGAGTTGAACTCCAGAAGCAGAATTATACTGAAGTATTACTACAGTGAATCAATCAGTACTCCAAGAAAAACCAGGGTGTGTTATTTAACAAAATTTGGTAATTGTTACCTCTGGACACACTCCAATCAATGCATCTGCTTTAGAGTAAAGTTCTTCCTTCAGAGAAATGACTATCATCTGAAGCTGTCCACGAGCCTGCTCTCTGATGAAACGTGCCACCTTTGGGAAGAAGGCAGAGGAGAGTTCAGTACAGGAGTCCTGGCAGCCTGCTGTAGTTAGGGAGTGGTGAGGAAAGAACTCTGCTACATCAGCTGCAGAACTCAGTCCTTTCAGTTAGGAAATAAACAGGGGAAGAGGAGAAATAAAATGGTCTTAAGACACTTGGCATGTTCTTTAAGACAGCCCCTCAGATTTGCTGCTTTTTGAAAACATGCAAGAAGAAAAATCATTCACTCCAGTGAATAAATTTATAGATAAAAGACAGTGCCCATGAAAAATACTTAACTACAAAAGAAGGTAGAAATCCCTTGAATAAGGAAAAAAAGTGTGAAAAGGTTGTTACTGGCTGTATATTAAGCTCTTAAATATATATCAGTACACTGCAGACAGCAACATCTTTTTTCAGTGATCTGCAAAATAAAGGTATGACTACCAAGTTATAAATCAGTGACTAAGGCAGCTATAATATAAATTCAATGCTGAATAAGAGGAAAACAAGTACATTTTAAATGAGATATTTGTCTGTACAATTATATCTACATGTGATGGAAGTAATTTTTTTAGTGGAAGAACTGCCTCTAGTGAGTTAGATAATTCACATTCATTTTATGGTATGATTACAAGTAAACTACTGGTGATCTCCTTCAGTAAATCCTTAAAATGAGAGAATATAAAGAAAATCCTTAAGCTGAAAGAATATATAGAAAATCCTTAAACTGAAAGCATATATAGAAAATCCTTAAACTGAAGGAATATAAAGAAACAGACTTTGTTCTAAGTGTAAAACCTTGATACCAGTGACAACATAAAATTTTCCATACAATGTAGCTGGTAGATACAATTTCCTAAGGCAATTTTGGGGTTAACCCTAATGTGTAGCACAATCCAGGTTTAATATCTTTTTGGCTGTGAAGTGGTATTTATGGATGTTATTTTTATAAATCTACATTAGACCAGAACTTGCAACACTTAAAACTTTCTGCATTCATGTTTTCTTGAATATACATCCTACAAACACACATTATTGTTGCTGATGTGTCAAAAGGGATCTGACTTTCTTACTTCAAAGTGTATCTTACTTTCAAACTGTAAAAATACTATCAGTTGGAGGTTGTAAGCCTAGGAACCAATTTGGCTATAACTGTTATCATGACCATTTATTTTGGGCTATGAATGTGCTTCATTATCTGAAGAAAAGTGAAAAAAAAAGTAAAAAAAAAAGTAAAAGAAAAGTGATCCAGAAAACACAATACTGGTATTTGAAAAGAAGGTGATCTTCAACTGTTCTGTCAACTCATAGAATGATAGAATGGTTTGGGTTGGAAAGGACATTGAAAGGTCATCTAGTCCAACTCCCCTGCAGTGGGGGTTATCATAAGTTTTGTTAACAGTGAGTAGTTATTAGCAAAAAGGGAAAGAAATTGAGAGTAGGACAGAAAACAGCAAGCAAGAATTCATATGACTAAAATAAAATAAAGAAATAAAATCAAATAAAGGGAGTGACAGCCCTTAGCTGGTGCTAATGTAAAAATATTTAGTAGGCCAGTTATAGAAAAGACTCCAGTGACAGAGTAACTAGATTTTCACCATGCACATACACTCCTTGCTGCTTCTTGGAAGCCAGGGAATTCAAAGGCCTTAAAAATTCCATCCAAATTCAATAAGCTCTTCACATCAGGAAGTACCACACATGGTCATGTGGCACACTTCCACCCCCCCATTCTTCTCAACTTTGGAGTTTGGCAATGGATTAAAACACACCTAGATTTGTGAATTTAAGCTTAGCCCTAGTCCAGCATCTCATAGAACCATCACTCCAGTCTTAAACTAAATATATTTTCAAGCAGGCTAAGACAGTATAATCAATCTCTTTATCCCAACAACTTGTGATGAAAAGCAGTCAGCCTTCAACAAATGGTATCATGATATTGTCAATAAAAGGATAAGGTGAAAGGGATGCACTTACTTTATCAATGTTTGTGTTATCCAGGGCAGCATCTATCTCATCTAAAACTAAGAAAGGTGCTGGCCGAAAACTGCAGAAGACAAGACAACATTTTGCATTTAGACACAAAAACAGCAATAAACATTCCAACTACTTTAGAGATTCACTTATTCTATCACTAAATTTACATCAGGGGCAATTACTGGTAAAGAATGAAGACTTGAGTACTGTGTGAACACTCTACTAGCAGATTTGTTTTTTTTTTAATGTCTATAACATTAAATATAAGAATGGTTACAAACATATAACAATATCTGTAACCCTTTCTGTCTTGCTGGCACTTCCTCAGCCACAGACTTGGGTCAGATCAGAAGGTCCCTTTTACCTGTGCACAGCAAAGACAAGAGCCAGAGCTGCCACTGATTTTTCACCTCCTGACAAGCTGTCCATTGGCATGAAGCGTTTCCCTGGGGCCACGCAGTTGAAGCTGATCCCTTCCAGATAGGGCTCCTCAGGGTTTTCAGGACTGAGGAATGCCTAGAAACACACACATTTCTCATTAGGAACAGTGACACACCAAGGTGCATGTTTTCTAGGCTTAAAGACTGACTGAGCCAGTGTTCAAACAGGTAAGTTGGCTTCATGTGAAGAAAAAACACCTGTTCATACTGAAGAGGTGCACTAGCAAAATTTCTCAGTGAATCTGCATGGCTTGTTAACCAACCTTCCAATTAAGAAGGGCTAATTAACAAACCACTGGAAATAACTCCATGTATTTGTTATTTATTTACACACTTTCAACTTCTAAATGAACTCGATTGTATCACCTTTTATGTAATTGCTTTTTTAAGTATTAAAATTTTACACTTCAAAAGAAGCTAAATTTTAAATTGGAAATAAATAGCCTTCCAAAATTACAATTTTCTCTCTTGGTGAGGGGTTAGTTTTATAAAAATCTACCTGTCTTTGAGCTAGAAAAGATTTCAATATAGGTCGACTTTCTATATACTTTGTATCCTGCTTTCCAGGTCCAAAAATTTAAAGTATTATTTTAAAGGAACAGCCATTTTACCAAACCATTAAAAATTGCTACATGGTTTATTCTTCCCATTAATAAGACAATAGAGCCTCTTCCCCTGTGCACAAGTGGATATAGATTTAGAACAAAATAAATCCATAGCTGACCTTTCAAATAGTTCCTATTGGATCACAGATCCAGTTGAAGAAAACACAAAACACAATACTACATGTATTTTGATTTAAAATTTGATTTGAGTCTAGAATCTTTGGAAGCTAAACAATCTATCAAAGCTTCTCTCTTTTTTTTGGACTGTATAGCCAAGCATTATTAAGAAATATTTTAATATTAAGAAATTTTCATGTTAAAAATCATTGAGGTTGCTTCAGAAGTGGCTGTTCAAGCTGCAAGGTGGGTCACCTCCTCTGGAGGCAAAAGTCAAGAGCTGACCCTTTGATGAGCTAACCAGAGGCAATCTCCATCCAGAGCATTTCTGGAACATTTCTGTTCAGAGCAACTGGCCCAGCTGCCCTTCAGCTGCCACCTTAGTTTCCAGCAGGCAGCTTTAGCTTCCCAGCTCCCCACAGGATAACCTCTTGATCAGGTTATCACTATGGCTCAAATCCCCCACAGGACAATCTCTTGACCAGGTTACCACTATGGCTCAAATCAAATTTATTTATTTATTTAAAATATGAAAAATGTGGTACTGGGAGCTCCAAAAATAGCTAGCACTGACAGAGTGATTTATGATTTTTAGCTTTATCTATACTAATGATTAAGTGGTTTTAATTACTTATTACTGGTATCACTAGATCAGTAAACCAATGCTATTTTTAAGTGTATTGGAACAAGTTTCACATTTGTGCCATGATAATTTGCAAATCTGCCAATTAAAAAAAAAGCTTTGGACTGTAAACTAAGTAGTTCCCAATTTTGTTTAGACTTTAGATCACCCTTCTCTGTCTAATGCCAAGCATGCTTTGACACATTTACCTGCTCCTCCTCTGGCCCTAAAATTCTTAGTAGGTCTTTTACCATTTGCATTAATTTTCCTCTTAACTGTCTTTGGCAACCAGAAGTGTTACCAAGTTCTCTTACTGCAGGTAGAGCTCCAGGTAGAGATTTTAGCCAAGCCCCTGTGGACACAACACACCTGAGCACTCCTGTTCCTGCAGAGTTTCTTGTAGATCTGGTCGATGGCTACGGAGGCGTGCTCAAAGCACTGGCTGAACAGCTCATATCTCCTTTTCTTCACCTGCTCAAATTCTTGCTTGCATGTTCTGGCCTCCTTCCTGACTGTCTCAAAAGCTAGGAAAAAATGACTGGAATTACTCCTTAATAAGCCTCTATGCAGATTATCTATTGTGTACCATAACAAAGCATCAAGGGAAATAAGTATTTGTTGGAGAAGAAGTTTCTTGTGCACATACAAGGAGCCTGCTATGAGTTTCCTTCCAGATTTCAAGTGGAGGCCCTAAAAACTGAAAAATTTGGATGTATTTAAGTTAAGGAGCACCAGCATTTGCCTCAAACAGCTTCAGAACTCCTTAGTTTCCTTACTATGTTAAGGTCTGCAGTGCTCTTTGAGGATGCCAAGTACTTTTGCAGTAATGCTCCTGTCTGAGTTCCAGACAAGGTATAAACACTGCTTCAATTTTTAAAGGAAAATATAAAGGATTTTATTATTGAAGTTAGTATTTTTTAGAAGGCAAGTAAATATACTTTATGATGTCATTTGGCCAACAAACCTTTCCAATCATTCAAACTGTAAATTCAAACAGTATACATTAACAAATTGTTTACAGGTAATTAAAAAGACAACTGAGAATAAAGACTCAAGTACAAATAATACCTTAATATCTGAAAGACACAAAGCCAATGGGACCAGACCCAGACCCAGAAAAAGGAATTTCAATTAGGGTGAAATTTTCACCCTAAAAATTTCAGGCTTTTCACCTCTCACAGTCAGAAGAGCTTTAATAGGAAAGACTCAATGTTACCATCTAGTAATTCTTCGTATTTGCTCCGAGCACTCTCTAATTTCTCTACTGCTTTCAGGTTAGGAGCAGCTGTCTTCATTAAAGTATTCTCTTTAGATTTTATTTCCTGCTGCATCTGGTTCAGATGCTCCTCTATATCTTTCTCAGACTCTAGGTCCTGAAAAGAAAAACAAACAAAAAAACTAGAGCAAGAAAATCTGCTTTTAGGCCAAGACATTTCAACATATATGGAATGCACTGATGACTTCAGGAAGAAGTACCCCACTCACCTACTGGTTTTAATTGGAAACACAACAAAACACAAACTTCTACCACAAGACTTTTAAAAACAGACAACAAATTCCCTTGAGCCTAGAAGCCTGGGTTAACCTACAGCACACAAGGGAGGGTTAGCTGGCTGCCCTACTTCATTTGCAAAGAAAACTTCTGAAGACAGGTTCTTGCCGAATTCTTTTGAGACAAGTTCCAGTGATGACAGATTCATCCCTTGCTTTGTACCTAGCCTCTGACATTTAATTAAGTTCCTTAGATTAAAAAGGAAAAAAGAAATGACAAAAACTGCTGAGAAAACATGACCCAATGGCTCATCATACAGGGAAGTATGGCAAGTCTCAGTCAGAATTAACATTCCTGTGTGACCTGCCCTAGACTACATGGTGCTGCTCTGGCAGGGGGTTGGACTTGATGATCTTAAAGGTCTCTTCCAACCTAAAGGATTCTATGATTCTATTTCTCCATTCTATTTTTAAGGTTTAGGTAAGCTTTAAATTAAATTTAGTTACAAGGGAAACTGACCTTCCATGAAATCCTATACATTAGTGTTAGGTAGGATTGTAAAACCCAACCACACACAGAGGTGCACTTAAGCTTAACAGTGTTTTTAATAAGTTTCATGTAAAGACTAGGGGGAAACATAAATAATTACAACAAATAAAATATTTTAAGTAAAATTAAAAACAACCAGTCTTGAACGATTTCAAACAAACAAACAAATTACTTTCAGGTCTTGTGTTAGGCTGCTGTAGTCTATCTGAATTGCCTCTTCCCTCTCATAGATACTTGAGGTAGTCTCAGTGCCTTCTGTTTCAGTTCCTAGCTATAAATACAAAGGACATTCCATAATTATAAGGAATAATTGTAATTTATAATAATAAATAAGGACATTTCAGAAATATGACAGTGAACTTTTAAACTGCTAAAACAATATATCAAAAGAATATAAAAGAGGAGACAGTGGCATTGTGGTATGAGGTAAACTTATTCCATAGCTTCTCCCCTAGCCAAAATGGAGTTAAGTTAGTTAAGAGCTTCTGAGTCTAAGAACTGCACCTTTTAAATGAAGATTAAAACATCTGCCCATTTCTGTTTGAAGCCAAGATGAAAGCAGCAGTAACTTATTTGTAATATATGTAGAACAATGTACATGCTGCAAATCTCCTGACTGGAAAGATTTGTGTTTCTGTGATAATTGAATCCCCTGCCAAGGCAAGGCTCTGCAGTGTGTAAATGGAGGCACTTCTTCCACTCAGCTGGGCCTCAAGAGAAATGAGCAGCTCCAGTTCTGTTCAGCTCAGTGGAGTACCTTCTGGGCACAGGTAAGCCTGGGTTTCAGACACCCACCTTCCCCCAAATGAAACATCTGCTGCATGTCTTTATCAGTCCCTTTCACACCAAGGTTCTTCCTCAGAACCAAATCTTACTGGTGTTCTCAGTGATATTAGCTAGGAATCTAAGTAGTTACTCCTTCTGCCCACCTCCCTGGTTTCATCTCTTCCTTATTCATCAACAGTGAGAGCTGAGCTGCCCACATACTCTGACCATCAACAGTTCATGTCCTTCCCCTTCAAAGACTGCTGACCTGCTGCCTGCAATTTGTCTTCCCACCCACCCATTCACACCTACCCTTCAGTATAAGTACTCCTTCCAAATTCACAGGCTACTTACAAGTCCTTCAAACCTCATAGCTCTTTTTTTTCTTCTAAGAGTGAAGAAAGTTGATATTCCCCTCACAACAGAGAGGCTGGGAAGAGT
>NW_008583374.1:76988-99609 GCF_000691845.1 Merops nubicus | reverse complement strand
TCTTTTAGCTCATCTACCTGATTTTTTACACAAGGGAATGCACCTAACTTGGGCTTGGGGGAAGTGGTATTTAAAAACAGACCAGCTCTCTTGGGCCCATTTACCCTCCAGAGTCTTAGCCCATGGGATTCCCCCAAGTAGATCTTTGAAAAGTGCAAAGTTAGCCCTGCAGAAGTTCAGGGTTGTAATCTTACTTGTTGTCCTGCTTCTACCTTGTAAAATACTAAACTCCACCATGTCATGGTCGCTGTCTCCAAGGCTATTCCCAACCTTAATGTCCCCAACCAGCCCGTCTTTATTTGTTAATACAAGATCGCACGTCTTCTTGTTGGTTCCTCCACTGCCTGCATTAAGAAGTTACCATCAATGCACTGCAAGAGCCTTTGTGACTGAACTTGCCTAGCTGTATGGGCTTCCCAAGAAATATTAGGATGATTGAAGTCTCCCATGAGCACCAAGGAATGTGTTTTAGAGGCTACCTCCAGCTGTCTGTAGAAGGCCTCATCAACATCTTCTTCTTAGTTTGGTGGTCTGTAGTAGACTCCCACAACAGTGTCATCCCCATTTGCGTGCCCCTTAATTCTTACCCACAGGCTTTCAACCTATTCTGCCTCTGCCCCGGGCAGAACTCCATCCATCTCAGTTGCTCTCGTACATAAAAGGCAACACCACTGCCTCCCCTTGTTGTTCTGTCTTTCCCAAACAGTGCATAGCCATCCATGACAGCATTCCAGTCATGGGAGCTGTCCCACCGTGTTTCAGTGACTGCCATTATATCATAGTCATGCAGCCTAGTGCAGACCTCCAACTCCTCCTGCTTGTTCCCCATACTCCCTGCATTGGTATATAAGCATTTTAGAGAGGGAGTTAACCCACCAGTTTTCACTTTTGCTGCCTGACTATTCCTGGCTAGTACTGTGCTTACTGATTTGCTAGCAAGTCCCATATTATTGTCATTGTCCATCTCAAGTGGGACAGTAGGCTGCAGACTGTCCTCAGGCACATCTCTCATGAACCTGGTCTTATCCCCTTCCCCCTTCAAAGCTAGTTTAAAGCCCTGTCAATGAGCCCTGCCAACTCCTGTGTGAGGATCCTTTTTCCCCTTGGAGACAGGTGTGCTTCATTCAGACTTAAGCATTTCAGTCTGTGCATCTTAACACCAAAAATGCACCTATTTTTACACTGAAATTTCCCTCTTAGCACTTTGCTGTAGAGGTACCTGTCTGCAAAACTAATGCTGTGATGACTAGTGGTTTAGATCAATAGGTGTGCTAGCACATCAGAGGTCATCTGGGCCAAGCAGCTTAAAATGAAGCTGGGGGAGAGATTGGGTCTTCTGGTGGGAGGAAGTGGAACAGGTATGCTATGACTGTGTGGGAAGTCTTCTGTTGGGGTGAAAACCAGTTTTAACCTGAAAAGCTTGACTTCTTGCCCACATTTTTAGTAATTATGACACAATAAGCAATGTGAACTTTCAAGTACCTGCAAATCAACAAGAGTGAATTCAGTGGGTTAAGAGATTGCCTAACTTCATGCTATCAAGTGTGACGCACTACTATCCTACCTTGTAATTACTCCTATTTTCTCGGGTTTGGCCAACATAAATGGCCAACTACTCAGACATAAATGGCAACAAGGAAAACATTAGTTGTTCTTTTTTTATTGCTTATAAGGCCACTCTAAAACCCAAGCATAACTGCAGAAAGTTAATAAAACATCTGATTTCTTATTTCATGTACTATATCCTGTGATGCCTAAGCATAAGAAAGTTTAAGTCAACGTGATGTTTTCAGTGATCCTGTAATGCTACAAGGAAGGTTACAAGTGTTGGCAGAGTATTGATTATAAACACTGTCTCCTTTCAAACCATAAGAGCTGAATTTTAATTTGAAGCAGTTCTTAAATTATTTCCTTTACACATAGGACACTTGCTTAGTACAGCACACCTATTTCTGGTGCTTTGCAAGGATATTCTTAGTTTCAAGTGTTTACTTGTGCTGATGAAAGCTTCTGCAGGTCACCCCGTTGCTGATACAACAGCATTATTTGCCGACACTTGTGAAAGACAATATTCCCTAATAAAATATTAAGTAGTCCTGAAAGCTTGTCCGCCACTTCTAGATGTCACCCTGTCACAAAAGTTTGCTGTTAACTTTTAGAAATACAAAGTAATTCTTTCACATCCTGTTCTATCAGAAGAAACGTGGAGTTAGGTCAGTGTGAAGCACTTCTTTCCTCCTACCATCTATGCTCTGTGCCATTGCACAAAATACGACAAGCAAAAGCATGGTGGCAAATTTTATTTTTTTTCTGTCCTTGAATAACTTTGGCACTATTCTGACTGATAGAAACCAGTTTAGTTGTACCCTTCAATTCAAGCTGTCTTCCCTGCTTAACAGTTCATATTTTCTGAGAAGTTACAACTCCAGATACTTTCTGGTTGAATTATTTTTTTCTTGAAGTAGTGTGTTGTATGCTCATTGCAAACAGCTGCAGTATCCATTTTTATTGACTTAAACTCAGATACAGTTACTTCCAAAATTCAGATTTATAGTGTAATGCTTGTCCATTGATGGTGGACTTATGAATCTTTTTTTATATGGGCAAAATATTTAGTAAAGTAAGTTTAGGCTTCCTTGCATTCCTGTTCATTTTGTTACCATTCAACTCATTTGTTCTGCCCCATCGCACCTCTCCGATCTGTGATTAATCAACCCATTCATTGCACATCCAAACCGTGCAAATAGATTTGTGCAAGTAACAGAGGAAAAGCTTAAGAACAAGAATGTAGGCAGCTGCTTGTTTTACAAACTAGGGGAAGACCAGAAAGGACAAAATTAATCTTCAAACTAGTTCTATTATGTTGCCTATCCAGAACTTGCACACAGTGATACATGGCTGATTGACAGGTTATTTTCAAGCAAAACCTTATTCTTGGATGTCACTGGTTACTTTCATGATGGAAAACAGTGTCTTCCACATTATAGATAGCTTGACAGTATTTACCATAACCCTGAAGCTGATGCTTTAGGAATTCATAGGGCCGTCCCTCTGAACAACTGGGGAGAGAGAGGAGAGAACCCCCAAAGGGTCAAGTCTGGACCAAAAAGACAAAGCTGTTGAAAGTTCAGGTTATGTCTGAAGATTGTCAAGGCTTCTCTTGTTTCAAAGATTGCCCTCTTTCATCTGGCTTGTTCTTGCTTTCTCTGGGAAAATGAGTATTCTGTTCTCTTGTATCAAGACAGCTTCTCCAGAAAAGCAGAAGCAAAGCAAAAAAAAAAATGTGGGGGGAAAAAAAAAAAAAACGCCCAACACACTAAAAGCAAAGGCAGCAGAAGTCTGAAAAGGATTTTTCACATATAGATACCAGATTTTAGCAGTTCCATCTGTAGATAGGACAATGAGTGAATTGGCCCATACCAGATGCTTAAATGCAAATTCAGCTTTCTTGTAAAAAATTGATACTTCACCAATTATGTAAAGTTCCTGAAGATGCTGCCACAAAGCCTTCCCTTTTCCTTTTGTCTTTGAGAACTAGTGGTACTTTCTTCAACTGATGAAGATCAAATTTTTAAAATATTCCAGGTGGGAATGTTTTGGTTTTACTTCAGGGTACTAAGGCTGAGATTGTCTTATAGCATTGTCTAGTTCTTAATCTTTTACTTTGATGCACTTCAAACTGTAAACAAGCCTTACAAGTGCTAATCCAGGAAATACATGGTATGTGACTTCAGGGAATCTTGTCAAGCATGTGACCATGTTTGCTGCTGTTGGACAGTGTTTTCTCCTTAGATGATACCTAAATGTGACAACTCCTTCAGTATTATGGCAGTATAGTGACAGATGTCACAAAATACTCCTCCTTAAATTCTGATCCTTGGCTTTTTCCAAACACCCTATTTAGAAAACAGCCATCTAATCTAGTGAGTCTACTCTGTGTCAAGAACCCCTTCAACAGAAGGGGCTTTGAAGAGCTGAGTAAACTTGCACATTCAAAACTATTTTGCATGATCAGCAGGTATCAAAGTTTTTGGACTGGAAGCTTGTTTAGGATTTTGTGTGGTTTTGGGCGAACTAGTCTTCTCTGTCTACACATTGGGAGAACACAGTGTCAGGCTCTGGGAGAGACCCAGTTCCTATCATAATCTGGTTTAATTTAGCCACCAAGACAGGTGGGAAATCAAGAGCTGAGGCTTTGGGTTCAGCAAGTTGCTTGGGATTTCTTTAGCGTTTCTTTATGAATGAATACACTACGCTGTGAAAGTCACCAAAGTGACTAACAAATAGGATGAAGTCAGCAGCTCTGTGCTTGGTTGTAGGAGCCTATTTAGCCAGGAGAGAGGCACTTCAGCTTTTTAAACAGCTCAGACAGATTCTGAGCTGTTCTTCTAAATCCAGACAGCTGCTCACCAGCTGAGCTCTATTAACACTCTTAAGAATCTGATTTTCTTAGTAAATGAAGCAAAGCTGGTTTGGGAGGGTTGTGGGTTTGTCAGTGGTTTTGTTTTTGGTTTTTTTTTTTTTTCCTATCTCTCAGCCTCAGCTGCCCATACATTTTCACTTCCAGCTTTGGCTTGATGTTTTGTATGTGACACTTTGTGGAGGGAGCATAGCTTCACATTTAGATGTGTTAATACTAGTAGATCAGTATTGCCGGCATGGTTGTTTCAGACTCTGGAGAAAAGAGGGGAGCCCAAGGATATGAGAATGTTATTTCACTTCAAACAGTTGTTATGTTTTTCTTTCCTTTTGGCTGCTAATATGAGCTTGCAAGCCAAGAATTTTTCATCAAGGTTGTGTTCTTTTCTACTGTGTGGACTGAGACGCAGCATTCAGCTCAAACAAGTCTGTATTTTTAATTCCTTTCTGTCCTAAAATCACAGTAGTGTCATACTGCATTTATTACTGGTGTAGTTAGAAGATCATAAATTCCCATTACTACAAATTAAGTGATGAAAAGAAATAGGGTGCTCTGGAACTACTGCAGCTCCAGTAGATATGCAAAATAAAAATAAAACTCCACAAACATGAGGGTGCAATTTATGGGGGGAAGGCTTAGGAGGGGATTAGAGTTACCTTGATGTGTAAATACTAACTTTTTTTTTTTTTTTTCATTTTAGGCTGCACATGCCTTTTCTATTGCTATTGCTGCAAGATGTGTGGGTGCAGTTGACAAGATGCATCTGTTCAAGGTGCTGGTAGAGAAAAGACTCAAAGAAAGAAGGTTCAATTATGCTGTTGACTGGGGAGGGTGCAAAAAAACTTTCCTAAGCAGCTGGAAGCTCACCTGGATTGCCCTGCCAGCAGAGGTCTTTCCTGGTAAGGAAAAATTGCACTGTGCACAATTTCAGTGTAAGGATTTTCTTGTGCATTTAAGCACATTCTTTTCACTATTCCAGAGTTGAAAGGAAGATTTAGGAGTGTAGGACCAGCAACCCAAGTGGTTTTAGATACCAAATATAGCACTGATGCTTCTGCATGCTTAGCTTACCAGAGGCAAAAGATCTCTCATGAGGAAGGCAAATCCACCATGTGTTTTTGCAGGAGTGAATGGCACTTATGTTCCCATGTAAGCACAGCAGTTGTCATGCCTCTCTTCCCCCACAGCATATTTCTGGCACGTGTCTTTTTGTAAATAACATAGTGAATTTTTAGCAGGAGTAGGTTCTGATCGTGAGAAATCGTTCACAGCTATAACAGCTCCCTGGAAGTACACGTCAGGAAATCATAAACTGTCATGCAGTGCAAAAGATATGCAAGAATAGCTCCATGGGGAGAGTGAAATGGGCCTCTTGTTCTCTGCATATGAGAGTTAGGACCTCGTGTGGAGTGTCTCCTGTGCCAGGAGCCTGGCAGGCTTGAGGAACCTGCCACCCCCTATACCTGCCTTTCCTCAGAGCCTAAGTGGAGGCAAGACAAAACTCGGTCTCCGTCGTAGTACGGGCGCGTGGGGGTCTCTGGTTGATGATCCAGTTTCCTTGATCTCTTCAGCACAAGGACTGCGTGTACAGGGTCATGCTGGTGCTGGAGGACACAGTGTGTCCTGCTGTGGCTTCTCCCTGGCACAGGGCTGTTGCACTTGTGGTAGTTCCCTACCAGGTGCAAATCTTTACAATAAGGTAGGCCTGGCCTTAAGTGACAGCTACTCTGCCAGAAACCTGTTAAAGATTTTTTTTTTTCTTTTTGGAAACTGACTTAAATAGAGTGTAATGTTAATACAACTTACTGGGATAGTTTGTGGTTTTTTGTTGTTTTGTTTTGCTTTGTTGGGTTTTTTTTAGGAGCCTTTGTCCTAGGAAACTTTAGAAATTCACTCTGAGAAATAGAAAAATATGCTATAGTGAGTTCAAAAGATAAAAAAGACACTTGCATAGAATTGCTCTATTTCTTCTGGAACAGAAATAATTCTAATAATGGTAATTTTTCACTATTATCTTCTTAACACTTTTATTTTCTGTAGCTAATCATCCTCCTCTCTACATTTCAGATAGAATTTGTAAATATGTTGAAATTTTTGGAAGCAGCTAGGTGATTATTTTTCATGAAAGCAGACTACATACTGTGTTTCACTGAATATGTTCTAAATTGTTATCTAAAGGGTTACAGTCAAATCTCTGATTAATGAGACCACTAGCCTGTGTGGTGGTGTGTTGTGTTCAAGATTTTTTGAAGAGGTTAATGAAGAATAGAGCCCACTGCAAAATCCAGAAGTTGATTTTCATGAAAAAAACATGTATAGAAAAATGCTTAATTTTAAACTAGTATTTAAAGGCCTGAATCTATGAAAATGTTTTCTGTTTCCCCAAGACCATGGATCAAATGGAGCTGCATTTGTTCAGCATTAGGTATTTGGAAATACTAGTAATTCATTGCCCTTTAGTAAGAATAGTTATCGGTTGTTCTGTTCCTTAGAAGTAAGAGGAGTCTTTTATTTCTCAGCATAGCTAGGGAAAAAAATATTTTTACCCTGTGTAGTGCAGGAAAATAAACTGTTCAAAAACAAACCACAGTTTAGTTTGAGCTCTGTTATGTAAATTCTGCTGCTAATGATTTCTTTATTGCACATTGTCACTGTGGAGAGGAAAACCAGACTTCACGCTGATTTCCGCTGTACCACTGGCAGGTGAATCTATATGCAGTTTTGTTGGAATTGCAGGATCAAAGACAAAATGAGCCTTCCAGTTCTAGGCTGTCAAAACAGTAGTTTTGTGCATAGCAAGAGACGTTATACGATGAGCTGGGTAATCAGCTGAGACAATCAGCAGAGTTTGATGCTAAATTCTGTAGTCTGGGAACACTGCAGCAAATGTCCTGTGTAAAACCAACAGGATGGAAAAGAATCAAAGAGCTTAAGAAAATGAAATCTTTATCTAGGTATATGCTATTCTAAACAGACTTATTCTTTCCAAAATTCACTGGAAAATGAAGCAGGCAGATTGGTAAAAGCAACTAGAAGCCTGCCCATTAGTGGAAACAATGCTTGAAAATAAATGAATTTCCAGGTTTTTTGGAAAACTTTGTTCCCAGAAAGCCATCCTTCTTCCTTTCCTGATCAAGACCAAGACCACCTTCATGCTTCAAAGTGTAACACTGATCAGCCATGATAGTTCAGATAATGCCACAGCACAGCACTGACCTCAGCGGTACCCCATGGACGTGATCACAAACACAAACAGAGGTTTCGTGCACATCATCGTGGGTTCCTGCTGCTCCTTTTTTTAATTTTTGGAGGGGAGTCATGAGGCCCTTTCATACATGCAGAACAGGAGTGAGCCCCTGAAGTGTTCAGCCTTGTAAGTGCTCCCCCCCAGCAGAAGAGCTGTGTTCCTCTGACTTTCATGTGTTTTAGTCACTGGATGATCTTATTACAACCATTGTTTTTTAGTACACTTGCCATACCAGAACTGTGCTAGGTCCTTTGTGTTTTACCATTGATTCAGCAGTAAGTGCTGCTGCTTTGAAAGGCTGTTTTGAAACAATTAAGTGAAGAGTATTTGGTTCAGTTTGAACTCAAGCAGTACTGTAGAAAATCTGGTCAAAAGGAAAATGCTTTTGCAGAATTTGCTTCTGTTGGTGGGAATAATCCCTACTTAAAAAGCCCTTAACATTAGAAGTGATTCATTGAAGTGGCATGAAAAATCTAAAAATACTGCCTGAAACTTGCCTCAGATACTTTGTCCAGTCTATAAACAAGGGCCTAGCTACAGTGATTTCATATTTGCTTCACTGCTGGGCTACACCCCTGTATTCACTTAGCTGGAGACATACAATAATGCATAATTTTGTGCATAATTGCATGCTATTCTTCACAGCTTATGCTGTGAAAACTGCAGGGAGCATCTTTGCTGGTGCCTTCAGATTGCTGTTCCAGTTTGTGTGATGCTAGATGCCTTTGTTTTGAAATGCCTAATCAGTGACTGCTAAAGAGCAGATCTGTGCTGAAGAATCACTAAAGCAGCTGCATTCATTTCGGGTGAGGCACACCGTGATGTTGTGGAAAATGGGCTCTCAAGCTCAGTGAAGAGCAATTCCTAATGAGTTCTAGTTATAAGCAGACTTCTATAGAAAATAAGAGAACACAAGGTTTAACCAGATTTAGGGTATGATAACAAATATGAACAGGTGGTGTTCTACAACAGTAAATAGTCTTATGTAAGCAATACTCCCTGAAACAGGAAAATAAAGTAAAACTGTTTTTTCTAATGGACTTTGGAAAGTTAGTACTGAAGATTTCCTGAAATCTTCTCTAGACCATGCTACCCTTTTAGCTAACCTGTAAAAACAGGTAGAGGAACAGCAACCTACAGAGGGAGCTTTACCTTTGAGAAGACCTGAACCAAGTTTCAAGAAAAACAGCAGCTGCCTAGAAACACATTAATATTTCACTGCCAGAGAGTCTTCTTCCTGTAGTGATTGTTTATTCCTTTTGTTGCTGAGAGTAATTGGCTAGAGCAGTTGGTTGCAGCTGTTAGATACTCAGAGCTCCAGTGGAGATCATCAAGGCTTTGTGTGTCCTTAGGTTCTTTTTGGAAACCAGAGTCTCTCCAGAGTAGATTACATCAGGGAGTGCTTTTGGCAATTGGTGGGACCACTGAAAGAAAGGAGATAAACTTATGCTTTTAATTTTTAGTTAAGCGTTTGAGGTCTTATGCATAACCAGTTTGGCGTGTGTAAATAAATAAATAATGCCAACTAACCCGTGTGAATTTCATAGGTACTATTGTCTGTGTATCTTGAAAATGTATGACTTTGACAGAAAAAAAAAAAAAAAAAAACTAAATGCCCACCAGGCTGGGTGAACAGTTGTATTGCAGCATTTCCTTTTTCCCTTGTGCATATAGAAAGACATTTGTATATAAAACTTCCCTGCAGTCATAAATGTGGCTATTTCTCACCTGGAATGAGACAAACATGAACATCACTTGGTGGATATTTATTTTTGTTTTTTCCTTCCTCCAGTCTTTGAAAACAGAGCTAATAGAAAGCCATGCCTTAGTTTTAGTCTCCTGACCTCTGGCATCATTCTGCATACATCTGATTCAGAAAACAGGTGAATGAATTTTACTGCTCATGACCTTATGCTTTGCAGCAGGTAACTTCAACAAGATACCATAGAGGAAATTGAGTTTCCCTTGCAGGTAAATTCACACAAGCAGCACACAGGTCCTATGGTTTGCTTTGTATAGAGTTATCTTTGAGGAAGTACTGTATTGTGTGTATCCATAGTAACGTTTTTTTGCAATTCAGCTTTAACGAAACTGCAAGCTCCTTTCACCAAAGTTGAGAAATCTTCCTGCTCTTCAAGTATTTGAAAAGAACTGGTGGTGTTGCACCTTTGATTCTTTTAAAATTTTCATTTTTACACCTGTCTGGGAAAGGAAACTCATTAACTCACTATCAAAAGAGCAAAATTTGACAATTGGTTGAAACATGACTTTTTTTTGTTTCTAACTGTAGCTTTCATCTCTGATGTCTAGTCAAAGAACTTAAAATTATAAAATATTTGTCTTGATGAAGACAACGTGCTAAACCTTATCTGTATGGAAGTTCTTTAAGAATAGTATTTTAAATTTTGTGAGAGATGGGTTTTCCCAGAAAATTTGTCATCTGCATTTCTGTTCACATAACACTTAAAATAACTTCAAAAGGAGGGACAGACAATGTATGTGGAACAATCTTGGAGAAAGTATTAACATTTTAGAGTCTCAGACTTAAGACTATTGAGAGGAAAGTACCAAGGAATTCACAAAGTGATTAACTGGATGATGTCCTGTGTGAAAATGCCTAATAATTTATATAAAAATGGGAAGCTAGTGGGTGATTTCCTTCTGGCTTTTTAAAAATCTGTTGGATACAAAACCATGGCTATGCTCAATCACTGCATGCACAGTAATGTGTTGTAATTCATCTCTCCTTTCTGCCTTGAAATTGTGACATCTGTAATAGCTAAATGTTTAAAAATTCAGAAGGTGTAGTTTTAATAAGCTCTGGAAATATTAATGTATACTTTAAAAAGGTCTGCCATCTCAGCAAGAAGTGGTTTGTCTTCATTAAAGAAACATTTGCAAGATGATGCATAAAGAGCAGAAACTATCTGCTCAGTCTGTAATTGTTTACATGTATCTGCTTGCTGTTACATAACAGCAAATGTAACAAACAGAAATATCTACAGAGTACCACGTAAATGAAAGTATGGGCTACTTTTGAAAATAGTATTACCATATGTGAGTTCATTGTGTTATTCTGTAAAATACAAAGCAAGTTTTATTGTACTGTAAAATAGAGCATTTTATACAGAGTCCAGTTTCTGGAAGGAGTGACTTTTTCTCATTAGGATGAGAAACTTCACTTGTTTGAAGTCTGTACAAGCATTTCACAATACACAAGAAAAAGGTACTAGAGCTAATGACTTCAAAATTTATTGCATTTTTATTTTGGCTATGGCATTCTCTCAAGAGTACATACTGATCAGACAAACTGATAATCAGTGACACTAGTAGGGCTCATGAGTCTAGAGCTTTCATTTCTCTTTCCCTCACAGGAGTTTTCATTCCCAGTCTCTTAACCAGAATATGTGTAGGAGCTAATGAGAACATGAGAATACACGCTCACAAGTCCTCTCCTGATGATAATCCACAGGTGTGGCTTCTACTTGCCATTTCATGTACAGTTAGTTACTCTGGACGTGTCCTGTATGGCTGCATTCACTAGTAGCTAGCAATTAAGCATCTGAGTTCTTTTAGATTGCAGATATTTCATCACATTTTTGTTCAGTGAGCATACTTTGGACAAGACACTGTCCAAGCTGAAGATTTGTTTTAGTAGCAGTTTTTGGTGCTGGCAAGTGAATTGCTGCCTAAGGGTGTGTATCTCATACTTCTTTAGGGCTTTCCAGGAACTGTTCCTGGGACTCCAGGACAACCATTATGCTATTCTGCTCATGCAAAATGCTGTATGGATTTTTACTGGGGGGTTGGTGTTTTTTTCCTTTATTTTGCATCTCTGTTTTGCACTTCCTCTTCTTAACTGTACCTCATTAGTGCGTCTGATTTTTATTTTTAATTTCCTGATGAAAATCCACAAGAAGATATTGTTAATTTTATGGAGAATGAAAAAAGGAAGTTTAATTTATCTCAGATTTCCTTTCTGAGGCCAAAGTAATTTCATGTCCACCAGCACTGTGTGGTTAATTGAAGTTCCCTACATGTGATATTTTTCTCAAAAATAAGCCATATTCACCCAGAACTAGCGCTAATCTTGCATTGTATGTTCTGTATCAGACATTTCTAGAATAGAGACTATGGCTATGAAGTATTCTTCTCTCTGCGTATAAACCTTGTCAGTACCAGGACCATACATGGTGTGTTTCAACATCTATCCAACAAAGCATGACTGAAGACTTTTAATTGCATTCATTATAATTTAGATGTCAATTCAATATAATCAGCTGTCCCCTTTAAAGCTAAATATTTTCTTTAACGATAGAATAAATGTGCTCGTTACAAAACCAAACTAAAGGTGGATTGCTTACATAAAATTTTACTTTTTCAAGTTTTTATAACTGTGATATGGTCAAAGTTTAAGTGTCCAGAGTTAAGTGTTCAGGATTCCAAGGTTCTGTGCTTCTTTGTACTTCTTCATTAACTTTCCTGGTTTGTAAAAATGTGTCTTATGCCAGCCAAAATTGTCATTGCAGGGACATTACGGGGTGGGGGAGAAGCAGGGAGGGAGGTTGTGGGTGTTTTGTGAACTCTTCAGTGATTATTTCAAGGTCAACTTAATTTGACCTTTTATGTCCAACTGTTCTTTTTTTCCTGTGGTTTTCTTATTTCTCCCCTCAGGAGGTTTAATTTATCAGAAGCTGTATCTACCCCTTCTGTAAACAGTAGCTTCTTTTCCTTGGATCATAGCAAAACCTACAGTAAGCTTCCAGAGACACTTGACCACCACTTGTAGCAATGCAGTCTCTCCTCCCCACCCACACACAAGCAACAGTTGGAGGGGACCTTTTCAGAATAGCACTAAATCCAGATCCATAACAAAGCTGAGTTCCTTCCTTTTTTCCTCCTGTGCAGAAGCTTGTCTCTTACAATATACCGTGAAACCTAATGGTAACGTGTTGTGACTGATCCTTATTGCAAGCGTGAACTGTGGCTACTTGCCATGAGCAGGCAAGTGAGTCTGTTTATGAAGGCAAGAAGTGGTAGTGC
Source organism: Merops nubicus (assembly GCF_000691845.1). Lineage (NCBI taxonomy): Eukaryota > Metazoa > Chordata > Aves > Coraciiformes > Meropidae > Merops > Merops nubicus. The sequence continues at coordinate 86,899 of NW_008583374.1, read as the reverse complement.
AACAAGACAGGTGTGACTGCAATTTGTACCTCTACTTAATTTGCCCAGAGGATCTGTGTTTTCTTGTGTTGTTATTTCAGAAAAGTGATGAGGACACTGGCCAAATGCACCATTAACAGACATAGCAATGGCACTCAGAGTCAGACACGGAGTCTGTCATTCATGCTTAAGGCATTCTTCTTCAACTTATGCATTTCAGGGTGCCCACTACCAGCAGAAAGTATTTGCTAATTGTCAACCAAACGCTGAGTTTTCACTTGCTGCAGCAGTTTTAAATCAGAGCTGCCGTGCTATGCAGGGAAGGGTTAGCATTTATCCTCGACAGTCTTCTGCCAGAAACCATGGGTGCCAACATGTGCACTGCTGACACAAATAGAGTGGTACCATCAGCTCTTGCTGAACAGCAGATCTGATTTTGTTAATGAGTCTCTCTCATTAATACATCAGTCAGCTTTTGTTAACTGACATCATAGCCTCTGCCTCTATGGGGGCCTATGTTTAATAGAGAGATTTTATCAGGAGCCTATTAATGGCGTTGTCATTGCTCATCACTGTAACTGTCAGTTTTGCTCACATAAAGACAATCACAGTTTAAACTATTAAAATGGGCTGTGGCTGAAGTGAGGGACAGATCTGTGGCCCCAGTTTTCTGTGTTCTGCCATGATGGAGCAGGTGTGGAGAAGGTTGTGCCGTCCGTCTGTCAGCGCTCTGTAGTGACAGGCATTACTAGGGTGCCTAACAATTTGGGTGCTTCAGCACGTAAATACTTCACAAACATCCACACCTGTATGGATGTTGTTTCTGGCATGCCAGCTGGACTCAGTGAATTTAAAGCTCTTGAAATGAGAATCTGTATTAAAAGCCACTGAAATCATATACATGTGGTGTACATACAAAAAAAAAAAAAAAGTTTGAGCAGTGTTGGAACTTATAATGGCATTTAGAATTGAAAAGTATTAGTTCAGCCTAAGTACAAGATCAAAACAATCTGTGTGGTCAACTTTTGCTGATTTTATTTTTATTATTTTCCCCTTACAGTATTTTGCAAGCTGGCTAAACCTTCAGGGCCAAAAGAGCAAGTGTCTAACATAGTAGCTCAACTCAATGTTTTAAAGCAGCACACAGTAGTCAGTCACATATGCTGAAGTTAGTCATGTGAGTGTTTATTTTGCATTGACTTTCAGCCTCTCTTTAAGAACAAATAGACAACATAGTATGTATTTGGGTGAGTGGAAAATCTGTTTCAGAAATGATTGTATATGCAGTCATTAGTTGGCAGTAAACCAGCAGCAGTAGGTGGTATAGGAGGTGTCAGAAGGAGACAGCTCCTATACTCTCTTCTGTGCTTAGAATTGACTTTCAGCTTGGGGAGTTCTAAGGTGGAGAGCAGCATTACTGATGGAACAGGCTTAGGATGCAAATACAAAATGTCTTTGCCTAACAGTGTCTGCAAGATGCAAACATTTTATCAACAAAGTCAGCCAAGTAAGCCATTTATTTTATTAAGCGTTAAAGGTGGCAGGGGATACACTAAGAAAAAGCACACACCAGGATATATGACTGCTGTCACTTTCATTCTAGGAATACTTCAGTGTCTCGACTCAGCTTGTGTAACTTTATGTTCATTGTCTTCTCTGTGTATTGAGAAACGGATGCGCAGATGGGGTGAAAACAGTTGTTCAAGGTCAAGAAAGGCAATAAGCCACCTGAAAATCTTCTTCCAGTGCTTTAGCCATTGGAATAGCTGAGAATCCTCCAAGAAGAGAAATTGTGCTTAAAGTGGCAATTTAAAACCATTTCTGTATAGTCCATTGCTCTGCTTTACAGACCAATTTGTTATTTCTTCATTGTAAGAATGTAAATTAGGAAGAAGTTTGCAGTTGAAAATTTCTTCACAGTGACATTTCAATTGTGTTGTTGCTGTAAAGGTTGTTGATCCTTATAATTTAATCAGTAAATGTTCCTTTCAACTATCTGAGGTAAACTGGTAAATTAGCAGTGCATGATATTTTTTACTTTAATCTCCAGGCAAATGGTCATGTTCGTGTTTTTGCTGCAACATCATTCCCTAAATGCTAGCAAAGTCTTAGCTGCTGCTTTGATTTTTTTAATTTTTTTTTTTTTTTTAAAGCAGCTGTTGTAGAATATTTCTGTACAGATGGTGGACAGCTTTATATCTGCATTCATAGACTAATGAGGAAGCCATAGCAGAAATACAGATCAGGGAGTGAGTAATGCTTTTAATTAACGATGGTGTGGGATGAGATGCAAAAAAATCTTTAAAGTTCCATTCCAGTTCTTTTCCAAATGGACTTGAAACTCTTATGGGCAAAAGCCATTCATAAATCATGAAGCCCATAGGTTGCATTGCTTGTCTTACTGTACTTTGTAATACCAGAGATGGTTCTATTTTTTGCCATAACTATAATTATCTATACGCCAAGACATTTAATAAGCGCTATCTAGTACCTAGGGGACGAATAAAAATATTCACCTTAAAAGGGGTTGTATATGGATGCACTTTACTCCAGAATACATGAACAACATTGATACTTGTTTAATTCCTTAAAATTCTTCAGAATTGTTTTTATCCACCTTGGAAGCAATAACTGGATGTTGAAGACTGACTTAGTCTTCACATCTAAGATATATTTAGTCTGTATTTGGATTGAATGTACTGAGAGGAGACTCCAGCCCAGTATTGGCTAAAAGATCATGAGGATTCAAATGTAGGTGGTGTGGATTTTCTGTTGAGTAAGAGGACGATTGTTTTAGATCTTCGTTTAATGTTTAGTAATTGTATCATTTCCCATTGTTGACATGCACACAATCAGTCTTGTTCTCATAATGCTCTCAGGAGTTTTTGTGCTGTGTTCTTGAGGAAAATATGCGATGGCATTTTGCATTGTGGAAGATACTTAAATAGCTTTTTTCCAACTTATGTTGGTACAATAGGATATGGAAGAGGCAGCAGTTGCGGCCTAAATCTGTAAATAATCAAAGCTGTCTGACACCAATTTGGAAAAAAACAAAAACAAAACAAAACAAAACAAAAAAAAACCCTAACATTTGGGTCATCCTCTGCAATCAAAAGCATCTCTAAGTCAGAAGGATTTACAAAATTTCTCTTTGTGGAGCAGACGCAAAAAGTGCAACCTATTGCATCCTGATTACAAAATATTACAAACCTAATACAAGAACAGAACATGAGGTATCAAGAGTATTGCCAGTGTCCTAAAATTGCTGTCATTGCAAGGACCTTATATATATTCACACTGTGATAGCTTCTTATATGATTACAGTTTCATGAGACTGTAGAAATGTATTGAATCAACTTGCATGGTGTACACTTCTGTTGCTAAAATAAATTGCAGTGTCAGTCAGTCTGTAATCAATCAGGAAGGTAGCATGTAAGTTGTGTGTTCGTATGTAAACAAGCTATGTAAGTAACATGTTTGTATGTGCAGTATATCTTTTATATATCTTTTTATATCTTTCTATACTCTACAGTCTTAATTTTCAGCTTGGACGGAATTAGAGTTTCTTCCTGTCTGAATCCTGGGAGGATTTTAAGAATCCAAATATTTGTGTATCTCTTTGAAATAGAAATCCTATCCTTTGACCTTGAAGTTCCTGTAGCTATTAAAATATGGTGATGCATGGCCATATAAATGAACACAGTTTCTTGAGGACCTCATAGGATGAAGGCTGCTCGATAGAGAGGGGATACACCTGGCAATATAGGGTAGGAGCCTCTCTGGAAAGAGTCTTGCTAATTTTGTGAAGAGACCTTCAAACTAGGGGGGATTTCCCATAACCTGAGGCAAGTGAAGTGGTCAGAAAAGGTGTGCAGGGAACTGCAAGACCAGCAGGAGCTGCAAATGTTTAAAGAAAACACAAGACAAGCTGGGAACAAGGAAGAGCCACCAGAAGGGAACACATTATCTGAGTGTGGAGGGTGGGGTGAGCAAAGCCAACACTTGGCTGCAGCTGAAACTGGTGAGGCAATGAAGGGCACAGAAAAGCTTTCCTATTGTACATCAGCAGTAAATGGAAAAGTAAAGGGGAATGTAGTGCTTTGCTACTTGGGGACAGGAGACCTTAAGTCTATGAAAGTGAAAAAGGTCAAAGTGCTTAGCCTGGGGTGGTTCCTGACAAAGGGGGAAAAGGCAAATGTTGCACTCATCTTGAAGGATGCTGAGGAGACGATGCTGGGTAGTAACAAGGGTGGTCAGCATCTCTGCATCCCTTGGAAGACCATGGAGCAAATCCTCCTGGAAACCACTTCCAGCCACAGGAAGGAGGAGAAAGTGACTGGGAGCTGCCAGAACAGGTTTACCCACAGCAAATCCTGCACAGCCTGTATACCCAGCTTCTCCTGTTGTGGGTGTTGTGTTCTTTGACTTTAGCAAGGCCCTTGTCACAGTGTTCTGTAGTTTTCTTCTCACCAAACTGATGAGATAAGTAAATGTGAAAGTAGGTGAAAAATTGTGTGGGACTGATGGACACAGAAGGAGGCAGTGAGCGAAATATTTCTGGGATGCTTGTTTGGAGATATTCAGACCTCAACCAGAGAAGTTCCTGAGGAACTCGGTTCCACATGAACCTGGTTTGAGCAGGATGTTGAACCAGGTGATTTCCAGAGGTTGCATCTAACATGTGTACCTATGCTTCCAAGAAATACTAGTAAAATTGCTTCGTTTTCATCTTGCCTTCAGTCCCATCCAAGACTGACTTTTATCTGCCCAGATAAGCTGAGCACTTTATTGCCACTCTACACACACAGCTGTGATGTCATTGCAGTTTCTGATGCCACAAGCTACCAATTCTAGGTTTATAGTAGCTTCCACAGCAGTGAATTGTAGCTGGAAAAATCAGACCAGTAGTATTGCTTGAAAGGCTTTTGCAGGCCACTGCAATTAGGTTTTCCATACTTCATATGGAAAAGTTACTACTTGGACAAGGAAACTACCTCTGCAGTCCGCTCCCAGAAATCCCTCCATTGACCCTCCTGTGCGTTTCTCAGGTATACACTTGGATATTACTGCACGCATACTGTCTTTCCATGATTGTAATAGAATTGATATTGCCTACAAGCATCTCATTTCCGTGTCTGTCATGCTTTAAGGCAGCACATCTGCAACAAATGAGTTAGCTGGGAGCCTAGTATTTGTGCCACCTCATCTGTTAGTGGCTCAGAAAGGATCTGTGTTGCACTATACTGCTAAGTCCAGTGTAGGAAAGTGATCTTCACAGGCAGAAAGGGGTCTGCGCTGCTCTACGTCATGTGTCATGGAAGAAAGTCAGACAAATTATATGAGAAGAGGGATAATTGCGTGGAAATGGTTTTTGTCTTGCAGGAAACTGCTGATATTTTATATGGCTATCTAATCTTGCCATTAAAATATTGTGCAGAAAGTGCCAACTTTAAGGTGCTATTATTTTTTTGGCGCAACTCAGCATATCTGACACCAAGATGATTAAACCCTTTTAAAAAAAAAGATGTGCCAATTACAGAATTGTAATTTAAATATCTTAATTCTCCTTCCACAAGCAACTAAAAGGCGTCTTTCAACAATTTCATTTCATTATTTAAATCAATTTTACCCTTGTAATTTTGCTAACACTAATCTAGGTTTTCACACACGTTTCACAGCAGTTCTGTTTTTTTGAATAAGCCTCAAAAGGAGGGTTTGCTTCAGAAAACTGCCTTGAACTTGTGTTCCAGCACACCCTTCTGTAGCCCTTGTGGCATACCTCCAGATCTCCTCTGCACAACTACTCCTTCCTTTGATGTCACCAGTCTACCATACTCCCTTTGAACTTTATGGGAGGGGTTGATGTATGGTCTGTAATGGAGAAATCAGCTTACAGCAGGGCTGCAGCAGATGAATTACTGTAGTGGAAAGTAGTAGCATGTTTATTCCATCTTCAGGTCTGTAGTGAGGGAAGTTGGAGAAGGGAGAACAGGTATTTTATTAGGGAAGGATGTAGGGACTTTCTGGGTTTTGGATTCCACCTGTGTTATAAGCCATTGCACAAGCTGTTGAAAGGTCTACATTCAAAGGAAAATGTTAAAAGAAATAAACTTTCTTTCTGAGTTTTAGAACTAGTAGACCACAGAGGTCTTAAATGGAATTAATTTTATTTACAAATACAGCAATTCTTTTTCAGTTGCTTGTGTTTTACACTGTGTGTGTCTTCACTCATCTCAGGTTTGAATCAGTAGCAACAACATGTGAAATGGCTCCTTGTCCATTGTCCTGGCAGGTTCAAAGGTCTCTTGTGTGTGTGTTTTTTTTATGGGTCTGTTAGTAATCCACTGAAGCAAGAGCATCAGTCACATATGCTGGACATCTCACCTTTCTCAGTAGGATGCTTTTGTAAAAGTTACATGGGTGACACTGGAAATAAATGCTGATTTCATCTGTTTTCACGTGATTTGTTCAAGAGCTGGAACGTGAGGAAATTAGTGGTACCATACATAAGTTTGGGGTGACAAGAAGATATTTTGTATCTATGCAACAGAAAGGGGGATGGGGGGTGTGATTTATTCTGGTAGATAATGGACATGTAACACAGAATGCCTTGTTGGCTTAAACATGGCAATCAGCTTGAATTTAATTTTTTTAAGCATTAGTTTTTCTTTTTTTGACTGCTTAATCGGTATCTCTGTTTATATCCACGTTAAAGGGCGATAAAGGGCATGTTCTTCTTGAACATGCAGATTATTACACACATCTTCATAACAAATGTTCACAGTTGCTTTGATTGTTCTATCTGTGTTTTGTTAAGAAGCCACATACTTGTAGTTGCTTCTGAAAATGCTAACTGCTTCATGTTGCTGTGTGTGCTGAGTGAAAACTAGGGTTTGTTTCATAAAGAACACCTTGTTTACTTCCCCCACAGCTCTAGCTGAGAAGCGTCCTTAGTCCCAAAGCACTCTGGTTTCGGATTGTAGAGTATTTCAACCAACCAAGAAGAGCTGGATGAGATAGAAATTCCTGTTTTAAAAGCGACAGGAAATATGATATTTAGATTCTGCATTCTATATGGAACTGGTATTTTTTTAAAAAAGCAAAATCAGCTAACACAATGTCTAAGTTACTTCATAGTTCCAAAGTGTTTGTATATGGTCAAAGCTTGTTCTTACACTGTATTAACTTTACTGTAGCAGACTGATCTCCATGGGGCTGCTTTTGGCACAGGATAAAGGACACTTGCACTGTTGTTTGGCTGACCCTTGTTCAAAGGCTTTATTTATGAACACAGGGTAGAAAGGTTCAGCACAACTGGAAGATTCACCAGCAAACAGAGAAGACAGCCTAGCCTTGAAAGATATGAGTTTCTTTGCTACAAGATCTTGCTTAAGCAGGACTCTCTAGTCTAAATGCTGCCTTGTTCTATGTTCTGCAAAACGAAACATAGATGTATCTTTGTGGCAAAACAGGGCTCTGCCAAAAGGCATTGCCCTCATTGGTCTACTGGTCTAACAGGAGTGAAAGCCTCTGGGTTTGGCTAGCCTTGGTTCAAAGGGCTGGCAGAAGTTACAAACTTAGACTTCTATCTCTGTGACATATAGGGAGTCTGTGACCTGCTATAGTTGTGTATCCTAAAACAGAAAAGCAGTGAGCTTCCCACAGACACCTGAAAGCAGAAATACATAACACAACTATTTATGATACATGTTATATATAGACCTAATACAGTCTTGTAAAACAGCGTTCCAAACTAGCAGAAAGGTATGACACTCTAAAGCTATGGTTCTTGATATTAGGTCTCTGGACCTACCTCTGATTAAATTACATTGCGGTCTAACTCTGCGTTTGGTGTTGAGGGTATCTTTTAAGAATGTACTTTTTCAGCCACCACATTTTAAAAATTTAAGGAAGGGTAACACATCTGGAATGCAAAGTAAACAGGGCAAATTTGGCACTGTAATTTACTCACATTACTTCTCTATGGATCACCTTTTCTACCTGTTAAACTTCCTGTGTTCCCACATTAAGGACAATCTGGCCTCAACCTGAATTGTGTGCACCTCAGATTAAATTAGGTGCTGTTTCTACAGCCTGTAACATGTAAAGAATAGAATTAAGGAAACAGTAAATCATGGAGATCAGTACCTGTAGGAAATAGCTTCTTTTAAAAAGGGAGCAATTAGTATTTTCTCTTATTTGCATATAAACTTTTCAACCTTCAGAATTATTCATGTGTTATAGTTTACAGTATTTATACTTTTTTTTTTTTTTAACTGATTTGTTGTAGCTGCATGTTAATTGTGAAATATTTTCTGCCTCATGCAGATTGCCAGTTTGTAAAGGAGGGAGGCTTGCTTGTGTATGATATGTAAAGCACATCTAAGAATAATGTTTAATACCAAAGATTTTACATTAGATTAGTCCACATTTGAGAGACGTTTAGACTGTGATTTTCTAGTTTCTGTCTCCCACAAGTTTCTGATTTATCTTCTGAAGCTTTCTTGTTTAAAGAAGATGTTCAAGTCAGAGTCATCCTCAAAGCCATAACTGTCATAGAATCATAGAATGATTTGATTAGGAATGGATCTTGAAAGGTCATCGAGTCCAATGCCCCCACAATGAGCAGGGGCATCTTCAACCAGATCAGGTTGCTCTGAGCCCTGTCCAGCCTGACCTTGGATGTTGTCAGGCATGGCGCATCCACTACCTCTCTGTGAAAACTGTTCCAGTGTTTCACTACCCTCATGGTAAAAAATTTCTTCCCTATATGTAGTCTAATTCTACCCTCTTTTAGTTTAAAACCATTAGCTCTTGTCCTGTTGCCACAGGCCCTGCTAAAAGACTGTCCCCATCTTTCTTATAGGCCTCCTTTAAGTTCTGAAAAGCTGCAATGGAGTCTCCCTGGAGCCTTCTTCAGACTGAACAACCCCAACTTTTTCAGCCTTCATAGGAGAGGTGTTCCAGCTCTCTGATTGTTTTTGTGGCCCTCTTCTGGACTCTCTCTGACAGGTGTATGTCCTTCTTATGTTGAGGGCCCCAGAGGTGAACACAGTACTCAGGCAGGTCTCACGAGAATGGAGTAGAGGGGCAGAATCACCTCTCTTGACCTGCTAGCCATGCTTGTTTTGATGCAGCCCACAACACAACTGGCTTTCTGGGTTGTGAGTGCACCTTGCCAGCTCCTGTCTGGATTTTCATCCACTGGTATCCCCAAGCCCTTCCCCACAGGGCTGCTCTCAATCCGTTCACCTCCCAGCCTCTATTGATACCAGGGATTGCCCTGACCCATGTGTAGGACCTTCCACTTGGTGCTGTAGAACCTTCTGCTTCTTAAACCTGTGCAGGTCCCTCTGGATGACATCCTGGCTCCGAGGAGTGTCAACTGCACCACTCAGCTTGATGTCATCTGCAAACTTGCTGAGGATGCACTTGGTCCCATTGTCTATGTCACTAATGAAGATACTAAACAGCACTGGTCCCAGTATAGACCCCCAGTGAATAGCATTCATCACTAGTCTCCATGCAGACATTGAGCTGTTGACAACTACACTCTGGATGTGACCATCCAACCAATTCCTTATTCACCAAACAGTCCACCCATCAAATCCGTATCTCACCAGTTTAGACAGAATACTGTCATGAGAGACTGTGCCAAAAGCCTTACAGGAGTCCAGATAGAATACATCCATAGCTCTTCACTGTCCAAAGGGAGAAAACAACAGAATATTCTGGGAAGTTAATTCCTAAGCAGACTAGTACTTAGTCTTTCAGATTCAGATCAAAAGTTATTATTTTGATAATTATGGGAGACTTCAAGCGGTGGGGAGATATTATAGTTTAATAAATTTGTTGTTTTGCAGATGGTATGTTTCTGGACTATTTCTGTTATAATCATGCGTATGGGCAGAATTTATTGTCAAAGCAGGAAT
>NW_008583374.1:41712-76974 GCF_000691845.1 Merops nubicus | reverse complement strand
CATAATATAACTTGTCAGCAAAGTTGCAAAGACAGTTTTGTCAAATCCAGCTTTTCAAAGATCTACCAACAATGTCTTATGTTAAAAATGTCCATAGAGATTGACAAATTTAGTCTTTTTGTACTTGTGACTATGCAATGATAACTGCCTCTCTTTCACTATGAATATTTATGATCTGCAATAATCTGATTAACCACAAAATTTAACAATGTGTTAGCTCCATGACCTGACTATTATTCATTCTTGCAGGGTCGATAATACATTTTAATTGATATAAAATGATCAAAATTTGTTGGAGGTTTTCCATGGTTGCTCTGTGACAGGAATACAACTGGCTAAATATATTGTAGTATGAAATACATAAAGCAGTGGATTTATTTAGCCAGCGGTTTTCTTTTTTTTTTTTGGTAATTTACAAAGGAAAGCATGAAACCTTCAGTAAGTACATCCTTGTGGATTGCTACATAGTGTATGAAAACTCATTTTTTTAAATCATCCCTCCTTCACCGTCCTTAAAATTTGGTTATAAAATCTCCAGGCTTCTGAAGACCATAGACTAAAACCAAACTTGTATTAGTCAAGTGTTTGCACAGATAACTTCTTTTTTTTTTAATTTTCCAAAGTTTCAGTTATTGCTAACTGATTCTAGAGTGCATAGATATTTTAGTTGTTTGTCGACAGATATTCAGCACAACCATCTGGCTGCACTGTGAAGAGCACTGTATTTTGACAAGTGGTGTTGCAGTTGTCAGGGCACTGTCCTTTGGAGGTTATTATCTTCTACCTTAACTCCACCTGGAGAATGGCATTACTGGCTCTGCACAGAGTCAGAAGGCTTATATGTGCAGTTCTCAAATTAAAAAGCATAGAAGGAACATACATAGCAGGAAAGTTAATTTAACTCAGTTTAGATTTTCTTTAACAGAGGCAAATGAAAATAGGAAGACAAATAGTGATGGATTTTTTTCTAAATTTCAAAGAGAAGGGATGATTTTAAATAGTCTCTAACACCTGTCATTCTCAGAGAACCAGCATGAAAGAGCATGACCAGAGAGATTCTACTGCATGACTTAAATGAAGAAACTTAACAGGTAATTACATTTTTTATAATTATTTCTCTTTTAGTAATCAAAGGTGATAGCTTTAAGTCTGTCCTTTTTGGACTTAGAGCACCAGGAACAGAACTTCCAATGATGCTTTTCTTCTAATGGATTTCTCCAGCCATGATGGAGAAATTCTTTTTAAGCATTTCCCATAATATCCATTTGTGGAGTAGAGGCATTGTCACACAGCCAGACTTGGAAAATTTCTTCTGAGAGCTACAGCTGTAGACATAGTTCCAATTATGCATCATAAGTAGGGTATTTTCTGATAGTTCTGTATGTGTCAGCACATGTTATTATGTCCAGATGAACCACAAAACAAATTTTTAAAAATAACTAGGGTACTTATTTTTACTTTGTTTTGTCTGTATAATGTGATTCAAAGTTGAAAACTGAAAGTTCCCTCTTGATCTTTCTTAGTGTGCTGGTAGAATTCTCATGTAGCACACAGTGGTTCTTCTACTCACATTATTTTTTCAAAATATAAAAGAATAACAACTTGCTAATACAGTAGGCATTGTAGCCCTTTATGGGCTCCCAGAGAAACAACTTGAGAGGAAATTATTAGACTGTATTGGATACATAAAAACTCAGAAAATTTCAGATATGGTGTAAACAGCCAAAATAAGTCACAGATCTGATGGATTTTAAATTTTCTTCAGAAGCTGGTTTTCCAAAAGCATGGGACCTGCATTACATAGTGCTTAATCTTGTTCCAATTACTTGTCTTTCCAGATGTGTGGCAGAGGCAAACAAATAAGCACAAAAAAAGGTTTAAAGTGAGAGAGTAATGTTATTTTCCATTCTTTTATTAAGGTGCCTGAAAGTCAGTGGCATTGCACACTTGCATGTGATAGGTAACCCGAGCAAACCTCAACTGGGCACAGCACAGACCCTTTGCTAAGCAGGGGTGTAGCCCTCGCTCTCCTAAAAACCAACTTTCCTCCCAGATAAAATACTTTGAAAGGCAACTGGAGGAACAGAGTACTGCTTCTCATTTCTCTCATTTCTTCTCATTTAAAACACCAGGAAAACTCGAAACAACTTTTCTTCTCCTGAGTAGTGAGAGACCACCTGACTCTTTGGATGTCTGTCTATCATAATTTTTTTGAAGACTTGCTGGGATTAAATCAATGCTACTTTCAACAGACAGTCCATGAGTAACATTAGGAGTTGCATTAGCAGCAGTTGTTGCTGACCTCTTGCACGGGTTATGTCCCAGCTGCGTGTGAGGAGGGAGTTTGAGGCCAAATGTATCTGGAGAAGGCTGCACAGCCAGGAGGTGGCAGGCTAGGTTAATCTGCTCTGTGGTCCCCCACCTACACCTAGGAAGTCTGAAGACCCTTTTGAAGTTGAGTGAAAAGTGTGGTGAGAATTCACAAAGAAGAATATGAAAAGCATAGCTTGTATTTGATCTGCAGAATTAAATTTCTTTTTTTGATCTCCATGAAAGTTGTGACAAAGTACTCCAGTCCCACTTGATCAAGTCAGGAAGAAATAATTTTTTTCTTGCTAATATGTTGTAAACCTTACAGGATTTAAATATCTTAGCCTAGCAAAGGCAAGACAGTGATTAGAAGTATAAGAAGAATTTACTCAGGTCCCTAAAGATAGTCCTCTAGGTCCTCACGAAAAAAAAAAAAATAAAGAAAAAAGGAACCAAAATTTCACATCACTACCTAACATTTAGTGGTCTAAAGCTGAAAGGTAAAAAAAATCTTTCTCTGACAGAAGACTAATATATAAAGTATTAACTGGAAAAATAATATTTTCTTTTTAAACAAGAATTCATTCTACCAACCTCAGCAAACAGGAATGTGCATCTTGTTGACTTTTTCTTTTCTTTTTTTTTTTACAATTTGTAGTTCTGCCACTTGACAAAGGTTAATTTTGTAGGTTTAAAACTTACATTTATTTAATAGCATTGTGATCTTTATTAAATAACATTGGGATGTTATTTATTTACTAGTGGGAGGGCTTGAACAAGGATCCTATAACAGGCAAGTGGAGATTTTGCTGTTAGAAAGCAAAATGTGAGTCTTCTTTCAAACAAAATCAATCTGTGTATGGCATTTTGAAGTGAACAACAAATATTCAAGTTATGATAAAAGCACATATGAGATAAATTCATGAGTAGAAAGGACTGTAAAAACTTTACATTGAAATGTAAGGTTGTTCCTCACTGCATTTGTCTTTATATCTAAATTTGTGTATTATGTTTGACTACAAAAGAAGGGAAAAAAACCTGCTGGGTATACCAGGCCTCTAAAGCTGATTTCAGACACCACATGTCCCACCTTATATCCACAGGTAGTCTGAGCACTGCTAACAGAAACAATGTGGTTGCATTAGCTCTACCTTACACCCATGCTAATTGCCAGCTTCTTAACAAAGATGATTAACTAGGAATAGAAGCCTGTGTTAACTTGTCCTTTGTCTTGTACTTCTCTATAGAATTTATTGTGCTGCATGGGTACGCCCTTAATAATGTCATTATATTCAAGTCTGTTATCTTCTGCCTATTATGTGCTCTATCAAGGAAGGTAAAAATCTCAACTTTACATGACCAAAGTCACTATTTCTGGCCCTGTAGAGGGAGCAAAAAATATTTTAAGTCAGTGTACACACACAGAGAGGCTGTCACTTGCTTACAATTACATCTGTTTTGTTCCTGGCTTAAGATATTTGTAAGGAAGGAATTTTCACAGTTTGTGTGGAAGAAAATGGAAGACTTTGTTCTTAAAGTTAGCTTTTTAGACTGTTGGAAAGTTAAAACTAAATCTTTGGTAACTGGATGTTGGGATGCCTGCAGCTGGTCAGGATGCATTACCCATTCCTTCGTTATAGATGTGAAGGAGAACCTGCAAGGAGACAAAATCATATTTTTTACATGTAGAAATGATGGCTTGTCAAGAGAAGCCAACTTTAAGCACCCAGTTAAGAGCCTGACTTGACTATAGAGTGAAACAAAGTCAAAGGATAAAACTGCTTCTCTAAAATTAGTCTATCTTTTTAGTATTATCTTCACTGTCTTTGTAGCCTCCAAACCAAGCTGTAAAATGTAGATGGTGGCAAATATTTTGCTCTTTATCTGCTGGTGTTATGAAGCTTATCAGATAAGCCAATTTTAAAACCTAATTGGAAATACGAGCTTCTGTGTACAGAGCTAAGGTATTCATGGCAAACACAACGGAACTTGGATGCTTGCTTAACTAACTTAATACATTCTTATTTTGTGCTTAAAACACCTGCCTTGTAGACAAAGGCGGTATATTCTTCATTTACCTTTTTTATATCCTTAGTCTGAGATGATGGTAACTGGCTAAGGAAATGGAGAGCTTTATTGATAACAGTTTGACTGGCTTCGATCGCCTCTGATGTTATGTAGCTTTTGGAGTTTTTATGCATCAGATCACTTTCCAGGGGAAACAGGAAATCTGTAGGCTGGTTTTGGATGTTCTGAGCATATAATAATGGTACAGCAATGAAAAAATGCTACTTATCTGAAATTAATAGGGACATATAGACAGCATAGTGTATTTACAAATACAAGGTCATCCTCTATTACCATAGTGTCCATCATAGTAGCTTCTATACAGTGCCTTGACTATCTCCTTAAAGAAGCCTGTGATTGGGTCTGTAAAATCTGTAGGCTCAAAAACCTCTTGTAGAGTATATAGCATTTAGTATAAGCAGGCCCTTATCTCAATGCATCTCAGTAATTTGGTTTGTAAATTGATTTACAACAAGCAATTAAGAACGAAATGCCAGTTATAGAGTTACGAAGAAATTTATTATTAAATGGAGGCTTGAATAGATAATTATATCATAATAGAGTTACTTTCACAGAGATGGCTAGATTTGTGGTTTTGATCAGGAATGCTACATATTCCACTTCTTCTGCAACAAACATTAAACATATGCATTAAAATCTAGTATCAGTTAAGGGATTCTGGGAGAATAGATAAAACTGCGTACACTAAATAAAATTTAAACAGATTAATTTTAACAGTTTAACAAGTGCAGATGTGTCTACTTCCCTTCACAATATGCAATTTCCTTAAAGCTATAGCCTGTATAATGGGTGTTTAAGTTAGGCATGCCTCTTTGCCATTAAATTAGAATGAAATTGCCTCCTACAACGAAAATGCTACCCACGGGTGTAAAATAATATGATTTGTTTTGTAAACAGATCAAACGACCTTTATTAGATGATGGTGACTGTGGGAGAAGCAGCATTTTATTAACATTTGAGTGTGTGTGTCTTCCATTCATTATATTTAATCAAAGTATGCGTTTAACAGCAACCTAGAGAACAGAGTTAAACTTTCCTGCTTTTATGTGCATTAGACACTGCCAACACTTAACTGGAAAAAAATACCTTTTTGTCTTCCTGTTGCTGATGGTAATATGAAGGAGCTAAAAGAATAAAGAAGTGGAAGGGTGTGAAAATAATAAGGGCTCAGCAGCTGTGTAGTCTCAGATAGTAATTTCAGGAGATACCTGGTGCTAAGGATTTCCTTGGGGAAAAACATGTGGATGGAGAGTAAGAGGGCCACTGCATGAGATTGCACTCTCAGGAGTGACTGGTGGCTCCCAGAATTTCTGCAGGTTTTCTTTAAGGTTTGCATGTAGCATTTATGATTGTAAAATTGTGTGTTTAAGAGCAGGAAATTAATTCCCACATCCATGTGAAACTCAGGTAATACTGTCTGTCTCCAGTAAACTGTACTGGATATTTTAATTAGTTTTCCTTTCCAAATTCTGTGGAAAAATTATGCTGTGTCCTTACATGTGAAGCATGGGCCATGACTGCAATTACAGATAGCCGAGCATTTTGATTCTAAGTCTGGTAACTGCTCTATGGGGTGCTCTCCAGCTGATACCTGAATTGCATATCTATATCCTAAATGTTCTTTGGGCTGAGAATAGGAGTCAATTGTGATTAGATTTTAGTTTCTTTGGCAGATGTCTGTCTGTTACTGTCTTCTAGTTGGCTCCATTTAGCCCCCTGGGTCAATGCTGAATATTGAAGATAGTCCAGTAGTTTAAATACCACATTTCTTGCTGCATGAACCTTGAGGACATTTTTATGTTCAGAGACACATGCAAGTTGAAATAGGCAACATATCAAGTTTATAATGTCTTCATACAAAACTTCATTTGAGCACAGGAAGTGACTGGAGGTGAGAGCTATATGAAACTGATCTTCCATCAATGATTTCCTGACCTGTCTGCAGGATCTTCAGGGTGTAATCAGAGACTTTAGGAGCATCGTTTCCTCTTTGTGGACTCTTACTGAATCATAATACATTTGTGTGTTTATGAAGGTTATATCTGCTAGGACAATAAGCCTATCTGTTTCTTTCTTCCCCAAGAGTTGTTTCCTCTGTGAGTGCTTCTCAGTTCTCTACTCCCTCTCATCCTGAGCTTGAAGGGAATAATACCATTCCTTCACATCTCTGTAAAAACAGTGGAGACATTCCTTTCCCAGCATCTAGGTGTTTCACTCTCTGTTGTTTGCTTTCAAATTGCAGTGTAGTCATATATAAAGACATCTGCTTCTTATGGCCTTGACAGGCATATGAGGCAGAGGACAGAAAAGAGGTAGTTGTAAGGCATAGGGATATGCAATTTCTCAAGTTAAGTTAATATACTTAGCTTGAATATAGGTTCACAAGGATTTCACAGCCACTCAAACTGCAAAAAGGTCTTATCAGTTTAGCCAATTTGCATTTGGAAGCTGGAATAAAATTTCCAAAGTTGCTATCAGTCCAGCACCCTTTACTCTCTTGTGAAGGAAAGGCAGATTGAGCCATATTGTTAATAACAACAACATCATCAAAACAGGGCATTGGAGGCAACTGTGTATAATTACAGAATAAATAAGGGATTGTCATTTGGGTTCTTCAATTTACAATCTTCATGCTTTCTTAGTGTGAAGATTTCTTTTTACTGAGTAACATTATATAGATTGCCACCTTCCAGTGGTGAATATGCTGATACATGAATAAACATGGGGACAACTGGTAGTGATCTATTTGTTTCCTGCCACAGTGCATTATAAACACAAAATAAATGTAAGATCACAGACACACACACACAAAGAAATACATGCAGTGACTGCTTCATGAATGCTTTTATAAAATCCTGTGATTTGCAGCAATAATAGCTGTGGAACAGAGAAATGTCTTCTTATGGTGTTTCTACCCCAGAGTTCGTTTTCACCTCAGAGGTTAGAAATGGCAATTTGTGCTTTCATTCTTCCTCCAAAGTTCAGCAACATCTTAAGGCATCCAAGCATCTGAGTACTGAAACTGTGCTTGTGCCACCACTAATGCAGGCTTGGGAGTCCTGTGCTGCAAACACTTGGAATCCTGTGGCAACACTCATGAGGCCCCAGGGACTCAGGGTTTCCAGATATTGCCAAGTCAAAGTAATCCAGTTCCTGCTTGGAGTGGCAACTGTTTTATTGCCAGGTTCAATATATAGTGTACTAAATTGCTATAAGAAATTATTTTTCCTTTCCATGAAAAGCGTGTAGGGTACAGCACATATTTGAAGATTAAATTTAAGGCTGCAAAATCCAGGTCATAATGGTGGGGAAATGCATCCTTATAGATTTGTTAGATCATTTAATTACTCTGTCACATTACACTTACCCTGATAAATATTCTGTCCCACAATACTCAGAGGCAAACAGGATCATAAACAGTGTTAGATGAATGTTGTTTCCCGATTTTAAGTAAACTCCTACATGGTTTCAAAATTTTAATAAGTAGTTTTACTATACAGACATGTAATCTTTATAAGCTAATATACAAAACACCAACATAGTGCAAAGTAGTCCTAACATTAGGACCCAAATTTCCTTGATCAGGCAATTAGGATATGAAAATTTAGATATACCTAATTCTGTGGGATTTATTCACATTTTAGTCCAATGGTTCTGAGCTGCTTTCTCTAGTTCAGAGTGTTAAAAACAAGCAACAAAACAAAACAAAACAAAACAAAACAAAACCAAAAAATAAACAAAAAACCAAACAAACAAACAAAAAAAAACACACGAAAAAAAAAACCAAAAACAAAAATCCACTGATATTAAACCATTATGCTTAATTCTGTAGACTTTTCTTCTCTGGGAGCATAACCTGGTCTGTACTGTACTATACTGTTTTCCCTCTCACCTTAAAACCAGTTTATTTTGAACAGGAAGAGAAGAGTGCTTTAGTAGTAAGTTGTAAGTCAGCCAATGGAGTATTTATCAAAGGAGATGTGCATCTTGATTTTCCAATCAGGCTGGTCCACGAGTAGCACTGAATTTTTCTATTCTTTACAAGAATGAGAATAGACTCAGACAAATGAAAACAAAACAAAAATCCAAAACAAAATACCCCAACAAAACTTTCGACTGAAACAAGCAAGATTGTGCCTTGCGTGAGAGACGCTTCTGCAGTTTGTGGTGTTGAATGTGGTGTTTCCGTGCAGGGAGGAGGCCAAACAAAGTGAGTAAATGAAGTACTCTGGAAGTTCAGAGCCTATGGCGTCTACCCTTCCATTTCCTCTCCTCCCTTGTGCTTCCAAATGTCTATACCCACCTTCACTTTATTAATCCTTGCTTTATTTCAGTTCAATGCTTCCTGTAAATTGACAGCTGTAAGAGTAGCGACTTTTAGACACCATTGAGTTAATCAGATTAGGAACACAGATACTGCTGTGACCAAATAGTGTGTGTGCAAAGACAAATGAAAAAATTCTCCCTTAAGAGTGCTTGTCATGAGCTGTTGCAATAAATGTGTGACTTGTCCAGACTCTGGGAAGAGACTGGTCTGTCTTTCTTGTTGCCAGCCACACACTATGGTTCAGGGTTACAAAAGGCTCCATCTGTGACATGGCAGGAACAATTGTTTTGGGGGTTACTAGTATGGGTGTTTAAATAAATAGCTTTATACACCACCTGCTGTGATGCTTTTGCTGCTGCTGAGTCTTTGGTGGGAGACTTTTATTAGGGAAACTTTAAAGAAATTAATATCTCTCAAAGGGCATCAGCAGAGAAAAATATACTTAAATCGATGCATGGTGTTCCTTGAAAATTCAATTAATTTAATGAAAGTGCCCTTTCAACTGTCAGTTACCTAACTGGTTCATTTTGTAAAGTGGGCCTGCATAAGGTGAATGAATTAACTGGCTGCACTAGCAGGGAGCAGGTGAGTGGAACTGCAGTTTCCTTACCTGCAACAGTCTAATGTGTACAGGATGGTGTTGAGGATCATGTCAGCAGTTTGAGATTTATCCTCCTGTGCTTCCTTGACTGTTTCAGATGTTGCTACCTTTAAATACAAAAAAAGATTAGAAATTTTTTTAATTAGTGTGAGTTTCTCCCAAACATGGTTTGGGACAGAATGTGGATCATTCCTGTCCTGATATGGGTGTAATCTGTGGTATTCACCTTATCGTTTCTAGCTGTGGGCAATCCGAGGGGAATGGTACTTCCCTTGCAAAACAATCCCTGCTACTATCTTGATCAGTCATATGTTTCACACATTGACACTATTACTGTTAGTGATCTAGGTATTCAGAAAGCACATATGATAATAAACAAGTAGATTCTCTATATCAGTGTTTTGTGTCCCAGTTTGGCTAGGATAGGGTTAATTTTCAACAGAAGATGGGAGAGGGGCTCAGCCAGGATAGACAACGAAACCAGCCAGTGTTCTTCCATACCATACCAACATCACACCCATGGCATGAGGTCTGGGCTAGGTGAGTTTTTGGCAGACTGGTGGGCAGTTGGTCTGAGCAGCTCTGGGGCAGGATGTTCGCTTGTTTGTTCCGTGGCACACATTTTATGTATGGTTTCATTAATGTTACTGTCATGGTTGTTCTTGTTACTTCTCCTTTTGAACCATTGTATTAAATTATCCTTATCTCAACCCATGGAGTTTTGGGTTTTTTAGTGACACCAGTGGCAACCTTGCCTGTTGCATTGCAGCGGAAAATAGGGAATATTGTTTTGATAAGTTGTTCTGTTTATTTCTAGCCTCTACTTACATGAGCCCCCCAGTCTTGGTGCTGACAGCAGTTTTGTTTAGAAAGCACCAGCCTGGTTCAAGGACACCACTGCAAAAAATATTAAACAACACATGTAAATCAGATACAGGAAGACTGCAAAGCAATGGTGTTTTATTTTGTCCTGAAATGTCCTGAGGATGCTACTACTGCTTGTCATGTGTGACAGAAGTTCAGACCAATTAAAGGAAAAGGGTCTGTGCAGAAACTGTCAGGTGCTTTTTTCATACTTGGAGAAAGTTGTATGCTTGTTAGCAGCTATTAGAGACTATTGCTCTCACTTCTCTCTAACGATCCTACTAAACAAAATACTGTGGTCAAAAAGGTGACATGAACGAGTGACCAAATGCCATAGTTTAGTGGGCATGAGTTCAAGGGCGCTGTGGTTGAACACACTTTTAGCTGCACAGTTGCCATTCCCTGTAAGCCCTGGTCCCATAGAATGGATGAATGCTGTAATTCAGAACCGTTAAATCTGCAGAAGAGCACTGATGCCAGTAAATGTAACTTTGAGAACATTTGTGTTAACTAAATACAAAGGGACATGATTGCTGTACAAGCAGATGCTTGAGCTGAAGATGTGGCAGGGGAGGTGGAAGACATCTGAGTGCCAGTTACTGTTCTGGTCAGTCATTATTCATTTTCTGATGTACTTTCTCGTGCTCCTCCTACTCACACATCAGCTTGATGATGCTGCATAGAGAACTGAACTTCCTATGCTAATAATGTACTTCACCTAAGTTGTTCTGAAATTTCAGGATTACGTTTGAGCATAGTCATTACATTTGTTTTTGAGGCCATATTTCTGCAAGCAAAAAGATACCCAAGAGGTACAAATGTTCATCTGTTGACACACAAAACAATTGCCTGTGTAGGTTATTTACTTTCTTTCAACTTGACAACAACAAGCACAGTTTGTGTAAAAATAAATCACGGAGCATGGGAAAATTGTCTGAGGATTACATTTCTCTACAGAATTATTTGGTTTTTTAATGTTTTTGTAATTAATTTGGTAAAACCAATAAGTAGATCACATTCTGTAGGTTTGTCTTCCATCCTTATTTCACCCCATTGCTATTTGTGGCTGTCTCTCACTGATCTTTTGAAAAATCTGAATGAAAAGTATCACTTCAAAAACAGCCTTTGTGCTTAGAACTCCTTGTTGGGGCAAAGATAAGTGATTTCCACTGTGACACTTTTTTAAAATAGTTAAGTTTGTAATTTACAGATATTTCCTGGGCTTACATGAAACTTTATGTATTAAAGTTTCTAAATAGTATTATCTACCCAATTCTAATGAGTGTATTGTTCTGTGATGAAAAGGTGGTAGTTTCACTTGCAACCATCTTCTCTGTGGTGGCCCCTGCTCCTTTTCCTTCTGTTCCTAAGTTTTTTCCATTTTTTTGATGATACAGGCATTAGATGGAAAAATTGTATCCTGCAAGCCAAAAGTCTATTTAAAATGTTAAAGGTTTTGAGTTTGCTGATTATTTTTTTCTGCTATACAGAATGTGACATTAAACCTATAAGCAAAATACACTGTTTCAGCTCTATTTTGATTGATATTTTTACCGAAATAAAACCAATAAGAGGGAGTAGAAATCAACTTTAATTATACGTTTGAGGTTTGAGGGAAAAACAAATCTGATTATCTCATTTTAAATGCTTGAATCACAGTTTTTAGTGCTGGAAACCATGTTCAGTTGTCCATTAAAGCATACCTTACTGACTATATGAGCAGCAAAAAAAAGCCTGCTCCTCTCTTACAGAAAAACTGAAGATAAACAGCATTCTCTGAGTACATTTTCTTTGAACTTTTTTTATTATTGAATCAAAAATCTTCGGTTTGTTAAGCTTAACATCTTTCTTAGAAAGATGGAAACTGTACGTCCTACCTTTGTTGTTCTACTTTCTCTGCTATTATATAGATGTTCTTTACATCCTCTGTCTTTTTTAAATTAAAATAGAAATTTTTGAACATATACACTGTTAAATCAATTATCCCTCTGAAAATGAGCTTTTCTTTTGCTAGCCTGTCTGTCCTGGGCTCACTTTGTGTGACACCTTTGGGTTTTTGATCTCATTATACTCTTTGAACAGGTTTTTGGTATCTGCTATCTCAGTAACAGGAGGTTTGAAAATTTTTGTGTTGATATTTATCAAATTCTTATATCCTCCTTTTTTTTTTTTTTTTTTTTTGTTTTTTTTTTTTTTTTTGTTATGCTAGATCTTGTAGGTATCCTTCTGGATATCTTTCAAAAAATGCCAGAGTCTCCACACCTGCTAGTAAATTTTGCAAAGATAGCGGCAGAGCTGTAGCAGGGATGAACAATGTATTTGTCTCTTTCTTCTTTCAGGATGTAGGTGCATAAAGAATATATAAAACTAAGCCAAATTTTTCCCGCTGTCAGGGTTTGTAACAAATTGATATTGGCTTTTTTAACAGTTGCTGGAACACAAGTCAGTTTTGTGTGCATGTAAGTAGGTTGGTACTTTAAAGATAAACAAAATTAAATGTTTCTTTCCTACCCAGGCTTGGCTAAGGCACAGGCTAAGGCTGCCTGTGTCTGCAGATGCAGATTCCACGGTCTTGCAGTGATGTCTGTTTATGATATTTTTAAGTAAGTCTTTCTCACCAGTATGCACAAGTGAATTGAATGCTTTCAATAAGAATGTCTAACAACCTGTGTGGGAAAGAAGGAGTCCCCTTTTCTCGGAAGCAGAGAAGCTTCTACATACTAATATTTTTTTGCTCTGGATGTAATAAACTATTACCATGGTGTGAGAGGAGGAGGTATTGGACATTGGCACGTCCGGTTAAGTAAGCTGGTGGAAAGCCCACATACACTGTCTTAGTACTTTCTGGGATGTGGCAATTTCATCGCTGAGCTGTTTGGTTTTGAATGTGAATGTGAGTAAGTACATGTTATGTTCCAGCAAACAACTTGGAAATTGTGATTATTAGTATTCACCTTTCAAAATATATGTTCTGTAATACTCTGATAAGCTGTGATTTAGAATAGTTTGCTTCTTGCAAACAGTATAGCTTGGATGCTGTAGCACATCAAGATTTATCCCCCTGAACACACTTTCTGATCTCTTTTAGGAAGTCCTAGCAAATCCAAGTCAAACAGTAGTTTGGCTGTGCTAATCACAAACCACCTTTCAGCTACAGATGATTTTTTGAGACATTGGAGGGGTAAAATACACAAATTAGGATAGCTGTTGACTCGGCAAGATCCCCAAGTGGGCATAATGTCAAATCTTACTTGTTACAGTAAATGACTGTGGCTTTTAACTCTCTCTTCAATCGGTGATACCTTAGCCACACAAATACGTAAGTATGAGGCACACAAGCTATGCCTCAATATCTAGTATCTGATTTTGAAACTTCAGTGATATTTATGATTAAGCACCAAACTTTGGCACTTACAAAGCCAGGAGTATTTAGCTGGCTGAAGTGCAGCTTTAAAATCCTGTATCTTATCCCCGCAGTGCTTGCAGTGTGCTGATCTCAGTTAGCTGTGAAAACTGTGTAACAAGGAGAACGGGTACGCTAGCAAACTCTGTTGTGATTTTGCTCTGGCTGCTAGGTGACTGCTGCTGCCTTCAATCAATTACATACACACAAAACAATCCTATTTTTAACTCCAAAAGAAAGGAGAAATAAGAACTTGTCTTGCAGGTTTTTTTCTACTCAGCGTTAAAAAGTTGGCTTCTTGTGGCAGAAAGCTTTTGGGTACTTCCTATAAAGTACTGGAGGTAAATCAACTCATAGGGCAAAGGTGTTAAGTGTATCACAAGCAGCTGACTAATTACATCTGTAACTTTGAATAAGTATTTCTTTACCTAATTGCAGACCAGTGCGTTATCACTTATGTGTGGTTCTCCCATATAAAAAGAACATTTTATGTTTCCTAATATGAGAACATGTATCTTTAGGCTGTATTTATCTATTAGTACTAAATTAGTATTATTTATCTATATTTAGTATGCATTTCTCATATACTTATGTAAATAAAAGTTTCTACTCTAAAGCAGTATGTTTGGTAGCAATGACTAATTGCATTGGAGCTGAACATAAACTGGCAGGTCTTTCAGAAAGCAAGTCAATAGAAATATTTTTTTAATGGTATTTAAGGGAACCAAAGCCTTTGTCCTAAAGCTTGGGGTATTTTCAGTGAAAAAAAAGTGCCAAATCATCTTTTGAAAATTCTCAGAAGCTTCATGATCATTTTGCAGTTTAAGATTTCCAGATTAGTTTGACCACAAGGAGTGATTTTAAATTTTGTCTGTTATGTCTAGTTATAGTCTTTGTTTTCAAATGCATATTAGGTATCTTATCTCAGATTTCCTGACTTGCAATACCCTATCATCACCATAAGTCACCAGACTAGAACATAGGATACCTCAGCCCAAGATGGGACAGCATAGGCAGATAATGAAAGGAGACGCAGGAAGAGGTTCTCTATTTCCATCCATTTGGGAGACAGGACAATTATTAAATGTATTTTGGAGTTAAAGTCTGTGTGTGAAGCCGTGAAACATTCCAGACTTCTTCTGATTATATTATTTAAAATAAAATGTTTCTAGGGGAGGCAGTGTAGTGTGTTTGTGTAGTCTTACCCTTTTTATTACAGCTTGATGAGCAGATGCAACTGCAGTCTTGTATCCATTGCCACCTTTATGTAACTGGTTCTCTTTCTTTGATCACCACAGGATTGCTGTTTCATTCACCTTTTTGGGCAGCCAGTTGTCTTTAGTTTGTTTTTTTGGTTTTTTTTGTTTTGTTTTGTTTTTTAATCCTAATCTCTTTTATTTCTGTATCAGATTGAAGTGTTTAACTTCTGTGCTCTGGATTTTTGCAATAGGTTTTCTTTGTATCTTTAAGTTTCTGTCAGTTACGACTTGGTGAAGACTATACTTCCTGAGGAGCAATTTTTTAATTTTTTTTTTTAAGGAAAGTGTATTTAAGACACCTTATTTTAGGTGAAAAAATCTTATTTCTCCTTATTCTGATAATCATAGAATCATAGAATCCTTTAGGTTGGAAGGGACCTTCAAGATCATCAAATCCAACCATTGAGCCATTAGGGCTCTGAAGTCCTCTGCTAAAACAGATCAGAATCTGTCAGGGTTGGAAGGGACCTCCTGAAAGTGTCATATTCATATTTACTAAATCTAGCCAGGGAAAATAGGGAAAATTAATTATGTAACCCTTACCAGAGGAAATTATGGTGTTCCTGTAGGTTTTCTTTCATTCTTAGCAAACACATTTATTCTTATGCAAATGCTTCTATGGAAGCAAAGGACTCTGAAAGATGCAGACACAGAAGTGCAAAAGTGGAGGAGAGCTCACTGTACCTCGTGTTGCTGTAAACTTTTCTCTGCCTGTTACAGAATGGGCGTGTGCCATTGGGCAGAGCTAATCTGAAGGATATCTTGGTGCTGCCTCCGCCCTTTTTGATCCAGTGATCTTTTTGATGTGAACTTGATGTTGATGACAATCTGAATTATATGCCCAGCTTTTACCATATTGCACTCTGCCATTTACTTCTTTGGGTCAAACATTTAATCAGCTCTGCTAGAGCTTGAGTATCCTTTGTTAAGAATAACAGACTGAGATGGTTGCAGCTATTCTGTTATATTCCTTGAGGTCTCATAAACCATACTTATGTTCTCTATGTCCTTTCTTCTCAATGGTCTGCTTATAAATCTACAGCATTTTTGAAAGAAAAAATAAAAAATAATATCTGGTATTAGAATAGAATATGGAATTACGTTATGAATAGGATCTGGGTGGATTAAATGTTTCAAAGCTGTTCAGAGATGCAAGCAGTATTCTTTTACCTAATCTCTGTGAAAATAATGACATTATCCCAAAAGAGGCACAGGTGAGGACACTACAGAACAAAGTAGTATGCCATATATGGAAACCAAACGGATGCAGCGTGTATTTTAATGATTCTTTCCAGCCCGATAATGTGTATTTTGAACACAAGGAGAGATTCTTTTTAGCAGGGCCTGGACAAGGAGTAACGATTTTAAACTATCAGAGGGTAGATTTAGACTAGATATAAAGAAGACTTTTTTTATAGTGAGAGTGGTGTAATACGAGAACACATTGCCCAGAGAGGTAGTTACTGCCCCATCCCGGGCAACATTCAAGGTCAGGTTGGACAGAGCTCTGAGTAACCTACTGTAGTTGATGATGACCCGGCTCACAGCAGGGAGGTTGGACTAGACGAGCTTGAAAGGTCTCTTCCAACCCAAACCCTTCTATGATTCTTCTGTGTAGATACAGCAGTAGTAAATGTTAGCATGGAAATGGACCAGAAAAAGTAGTAGCTTTGTGTTTTCTTTTGTTCTTGTGGTGCAAGATCTACAGGTAAACCAAACTGACAATATTTTGTGAAAACAAGAAAGGCTTGAGCCATCTTCTGTGGTTTGGCCTTCCAATTTCCATTCCTAATAATTAGTCAATCAGTTGTCTGTTAGAACTACACAATACAGATTTTAAACCAGCTTCAGATGAACCTGGGCTGGGAAATTGGTCCCACTGAACTTCCTTAGGATTACGGGCTACACTGGTCCAGCTAAACTTAAAGGATTTAGGTAGGGAATTTACAGGTTCCAGCTTAATCTTCTCAAC
The DNA here is from genome assembly GCF_000691845.1 of Merops nubicus. Taxonomy (NCBI): domain Eukaryota; kingdom Metazoa; phylum Chordata; class Aves; order Coraciiformes; family Meropidae; genus Merops; species Merops nubicus. The sequence continues at coordinate 60,150 of NW_008583374.1, read as the reverse complement.
CCAGTTACCGCTGTTTCTTCTCCTACATACCTTGTCCCATAATGAAAACATCTTGTCCTGCACCCCCAGGGCACTGTGTCACAACATCAGGAAGCAGTGGCTCCCAGGTACATGATACAGTGGGGCAGTGTTTCAATGAAGGTCAGCTGTCACAATGCACAACACGTATCATAAACCAGTCTTTGTCCATTTCTAGAACATAATCAATGCATGAAGGAAATAAGCAGAAACATAGCTCTAAAGAAATTTCCATCTGCCTTCTGCAAATGGCTGTGCTTTGCCTTCCTGCTTACCAAATCCACGTGTCTCGTTTCCAAACATTGTCTTTGGTAATAGGATGTAATCTTCAAGTTCACTTGCTAATAGGAGTTTCAAAAACTTTTCTCATTTTTATTCACAAGCTGGGAGCTAAATTCTGTTTGAGCACTTTGTATATATCAGATTAACCTTACAGTGCTCAGTGAAGCTGCATTAGATTTATGGCATCATTACAGAAAGGTAATTTGGTCTCTGACCACCAAAAATGCAATGTATTATGAAACAAAGCCAGTAGGGAGGTTCTCTAGAATACATCTCTGGTTAAAGCAGAAAGTCATGTAGAAGGAGGGAAAGAATAGTGAAATTTAGGGCCTTCTTAAAATATTTTGGCTTTGAGCCATATTTATATTCTGAATTTCCAAATAGTACATTTACTGAGAAAATACTATAAAATTTACAAGTAAATTCTTCTGTCCACTGTGTGTGCTTAATACTTTTAAGGCAGCTGCTATGCAAAGTATCCTGGCTTTCAAGTTAACCACAGGAACAATACAACATTCCTTTCTCTGTTCCCAGGTAGATCCTGTTCTACCAATATAGAAATACTTGTTATACTGAAGTAGCTCTACTAGTGCACAGAATAACTGGTAACGTGACCCTATACATCACTGTAAATATGCCATCTTTAGAGCTTTTTGCTTATTGGCAGAAAAGCTGAATTTGAACCCTAGATTAAATAGTTACTTCCATCCTGGTATAAGTTCCAAATGTAAAAGAAGCCTTGAAATTCTGAGACCTGTTCACTGTAACTTCCACTTCGTTGTATAAACAAGTAAGGAAAAACTTTTTCATTCATTTGCTTTTTCATGCTTTATTGCACCATCTATATAAAGGGACATATATTGTTTTGTGCGTGTGAACATTTCTCATTTGAAGAACTTTGCTTACCATAGCCTGGCTATTAGTTCACGAAGGGGAAATAGTAAATCAGCAGATTTTTTTTTTTTTCCTTATTCAGGTGTACCTTTTAAGTACATGAGTAGTTCTGAAGTTTCTGAAGCAAATTTTATAGCAGATGCCATTTCAAAACTACACATTGTCAACTTCTAGTCAACACCCAAGATTCTTCCTATGTCTTTTTTGTTAGATATTCTGAAAGAGCAAAGCAGATGATGTAATAGTATCAAGGCCTGGTTTAGTTTTCCTTAAATTTTGAAAGAAAATCTTGTGAAATCATAAACTTACACAATGTAATATTGGACTGTTAGTTTATTGAAGTTTTGATGATCTGTGACAAAGTTTCTGTGGCTGTAAAGCTGCATATGGAATCTGAGCTATTGCACCATAATGATTGCCATTCTGTTCTTAAGAAAATAGGTTGGAAGTATGAATCAGTATCCATTTTCTGTAGAGTAGATACTTGTTTTAGAAGAGAGCTGGATGACATCTTCAAGTGGGTTGCTGAACTGGAAAAGATAAAGCCAGGTTGTCAGCTGAGGCTAGAGGTATCTTCTTTTGTCAACTTGATAATGACAACTCTGAAAGCCATTTAGGCTGTCCTATTTTGCTTTTTGTAATAGAAATAAAAAGTTACAGGTGGACCTGTGGCTGATTTTCCTGTAATCTAACCTGGCTAGTAAATTTTCTCACCAAGTCTGCAAACTGGTTCTCTTTTCCTTATGAATCTGCGTGTAGAAGATTCTACCTTGTGTCTTATCAAATGTTTATGCAATGCCTGTGTAAACTTCCTCCTGAGGCACTATTATTTCATGTAAACATACAATCACAGAACAAAATAGCTATATATGCAATCTCTACATCTCGCTCCTTGATGTTCCTTTTATGACTTTTTTTTTCAGTGACCTTCTGCTGCCACCTGCCTCTGAAAGATTTTCATAAAATTTCACAGCTGGAGAATGAAGCTCAGAAGGATACCCTACCGTATGCCCAGAGCTGGCACTGGGGATTTGTTAGTCAATCTTTTAGCTTTGTGCATCAGAAAAACATTGCATCTGTTGAGTATAGAACTACCTATATTGGAGGTGATGTGCTAATTATGATGTGATAGAATGGTTACACAACCTGGGTTTGAGTTTTCCATGGCTGTTTTTCTGGGAATTCATGTAAGCTGTGAACATGCTTGCATCTTTGGAAGCAGATAACTCAACAAATACGAGTATTTAAAAGCTGAAGTTAATGTTTCCATTGTAATGGAGGCTACATTATATATGCAAGACTGAATGATCAAGACATTCACTTGTAGCAGGTGTGGAGTAATTCTAGTGTAACCTTGCATTTCATACAGATAGAAACAGTGATGCAGAAGTGATGAAGGAGCAAAGCAGTGGTCCATGAGCATAGGGCAGCGTTGCATCTGTCTGCCTCAGTTGTTTAAACACCCTGCACTGCGGTAGCCAATGTTTTCTTTGTCACTTAAAAATCTGGCCTTGCAACACTTATTCTGGGCTTGTCTATGCAAAGAAATGATACGTGTAATATTCATACTAGTTGTAGTTAAAAACACATTAGTTCTGCAGTCAGACTCTACAAAGAGTTAGTGCATTTGAATTCCTCTGTGACAGGCAGATACATAATGACAAAAGAGATCACAGAATCACAGGATGTTAGGGGTTGGAAGGGACCTCCAGAGATCATCGAGTCCAACCCCCCTGCCAGAGCAGGACCATCTAGTCTAGGGCAAGTCACACAGGAACGCATCCAGATGAGTCTTAAAAGTCTCCAAGGAAGGAGACTCCACAACCTCCCTGGGGAGCCTGTTCCAGTGCTCTGGAACCCTTACAGTAAAGAAGTTCTTCCTCATGTTGAGGTGGAACTTCTTGTGCTCCAGCTTGTGACCATTACCCCATGTCCTATCACAGGGCATAAGTGAGAAGAGATTACCCTTTCCTTCCTGACACCCAGCCTGCAGATTTTTATAAACATTAATTAGATCCCCCCTAAGTTTTCTCTTCTCCAGACTAAAAAGCCCCAGATAATAAGAATTTTTTTTGTAGCTAAGTCAAAAAATGCCCCAGTACAGAAACTGCAGAAGTCAGCACTTCTCAAGTGATAAAATGATAAGAATGAGCAATCTGGTATAAAACGGATGTGTGCAGGCACACACATACACACAGAGGCATTCAGGAAGCTCTTGGAGGATGGATTGTTAACTGATCAATTCATTCACGTGTCTGAGAAGTGCTGCCACAAATTTTTCAAGTTTAAGTGGCTGCAATGGATAGAAGTGCAAGATACAGAGAACTCAGCTCTTTCTGTCTTTGTTTAATGGCAGAATCACAAAATTTCACAAAACATTGTAGTGCATGCATAGATATGTATTTTACCAAGCCCTGAACATGTTTTGCCTGTAGGCATCCTAAACAACATACCTAGGAGTTTTCTGGAAGTGGTTTGGTGATGAATTCTCTTTCCTGTGCTCTGTACAACATCCAGATGAACTTGCCTACATTGTTTTTGTTGTTGTTGCTGAGCACATTAATGCTTGTCTGTAACCTGGGGTGGATGAATATAAGTTCGTATAACTATGATATATTAATATGTGTGAGGCATACATGGACACGCGTGGAAAAGGGCTTGTAAAATTTGTTTGTTTTTTTTTTTTTTTATGAGACTGCAGGACAGTCTAATAAAGAAAGAAATTACAAAGTATTTTATGTGAGTTCAAAGCACCACAATAATGACAAACAAAACCATCTTTCACTTGACTGAGCCAATCCTTGCCTTAGTGTAAGTTCCAGCTATTGAGTCATTGCCAAAATGTGGCACATGGCTTTTAAAAAAGGAACTTTCTTGTTGCTGCCTTTATATTTTCACGTGACTGAGAAGACCATCTGCCTGAATCCATTAACATACAGTCAAAAGTATGCATTTCAATTCACAGTTGGGTCTTCCCAGTTCCATAAAAAAATGGATAAATGCCTTAAATGAGTGTCACCTCATGTGACAAAAAGCTGTGGTGGAATCTTATGGGATCCCCATGACCAGCTTAGCAATTTTGACTTGTAGCATAGCCCCCTGCTGCAAGATCTGCTGTTGCATAGCCAAATGCACCTTTCCATGTAGTTCACATTTTGCTCAATCACTGTGATGAAGGCCTGTCATTGATAAGCCTATGTGCTGAATTTTTGTCTCCCCATGGTAGCTTTATGGAGGTTTGCCTTCCATTTTCAGAACACAGTAAAAATTTTCATTCCATGTCTCTCTTGACTCAGTTAGTGAAACAGATTCCTGTCCTATGTCCTCCACTCCCACCGCCTCTGACAACCCTATTAGACTGAAGTGTCTGCAATCACCTTGAACCATTATCCTACTTGTTTTGGCTTCTCTCATGTGAGGTTCGTTATTTCTACTTTTGTCTCACTGGGTCATGTTGAGCTGGTTGCTCCCAGCTCTTGCTCCTTTCACACCTTTGCCTTCTCTGTCTTACCATGAGAAGATAATTTAGTCTTTTCTCCCCACCTGAAAAACCCACTGCAACAGGACGGCTCCTGCCTCATCGGCCTGCAAACCATTTTCTTGCTCAAGACATCTCTGTCCTACATCTTATAGTGACTTCTTCAGTGACTAAAAAGTCTTTGTCTGCAGACTGACCAGCCATTCCAGGTATTTTGGGGCAAAGGGAAAATCATAGGGTCATTTGTGCACAAAGTGAGTTGTTCTCCATTTCAAATTTGTACTGCTGAAAAGTTAATTTCAAGACATCCCTTTTGGTTTTGTTTCCATTGAAAACCTACAGGACTTTTTGTCCTTTCTGTCAATAAAAGTCTGACTGCCAGTCCAGACCATGAAATAGTAAGGAAAGGGAGGGATTTGCTATCAAACCAGCATGGAAGGGCTCTTTGTCTCCCATGAGCATCCATTCTTAACAGCCATGCAGAGTACTACTGAAATTGGTGGGATGAAAGCAAGGGTCCTGGCAAGGGAATATCTGAAAGATGTCTTTGCCTGTGGCATGTGGCCAACAAATGGATGGCCTATTTGTACCACCAGACACTTTCCATTTAGCTGTAATGATACAAACATTGATAGCTCTCTGCCAGAAACCCACCAACCTCTGGTATTTGACCTTCATTAAGAATGTTAAATGTTTCCAAGACTGATACAGTTGCTTCTGTGCTATGTCACCTGTTTTCAACATAGATAGCAGTCTGAACCATGAGCAGCAACCATATACAGATAGTTAGAAGTCTGATTCATTCCATCCCATTTTCTCCTCTTCCATGTCAGAGATGAATAACCTAGGAACTTCTTAAAACCACAGAACTGTCTTTCTTTAGCTCTCTGAAATGCACTTCAGGTTTGACATTGGGCTGATATTTTGCTACACCTCGATAAGAAAAACTAATGTGGGGAGGCTTGTTCTCTGTACCGCTCCTAGAGCTTGCTGTTAGTAAACTTTACTTTACACCTTCAGTCTTATTTTATCTTTGCAAAACAATGCAACCTAGATAACAGCAATGTCAAAGCAAATTAATTCCCCAGATATTTTCAAATCTGAACTTGCACAGAGTGCATTTGATGAGAGAACAGAAGTAGGGAGTGTGTCAAGGACTAATATTTATGTCTGTACAGCGGGATATGCAGTTGCCATAGCAGCCATCAATCCACTAAATAGGGAGTAACATAAACTGATTCAAAGGCAAAGACTGATTTAGGTCAGGGAATAACACGTCATGAAAAGAGAGACTTCTCTGTGACTTGTGATGGTTGTTTTGTTTTGTGATTGCACTTCCAATGCATATTGAGAAAACGCCTGACTGCCACAACAAGTGTGTTAGGACTCAAGAGCCCTTGAATACAGGAAGAACCAACCCACTTACAGCACCCCCGGCAGCTCCGGTGTCAGCTGTAAAGATGTGTAGATAAGGTGATGAGGTTTTGCTTTTTTTGTGTTATTCATGGGGTCCTTCCTTTCTGATTGATGAAATAACATTCCCAAGATGATAACATGAGTGCTGCCCCCTGCTAGAAGTTGAATGAGCTCATGCTGAAATGTTTGTCTGTCCTGGTTTGTGGGAGTGCCTCCTTGCCTCCTGGAAATATCAGTGATATTTTTGGTACCTATGCATGTATGTGTGTGTATGGACACATATTTTTAAGGGAATATTTTACTTCTGTGGAAGTTGAGTCACAGGTAAATCAAAATAGCACTGATTAAATAAAACCTTGCGCCTGCTTATATAAGTCTATGGGTGTGAGTACTGAGGGATTGTTGATTGTCTTCAGTTTCACTGTGATTTGGAGCACTGGGCTTCATGTTATAAGTGCTTGTGAATGAGCAGGAAGATGTTCAGTGGAAAAGACTGGACTTCATGGGGTTTGGCTATGACCTGACAGTGACCACATTGTGAGGTGAAGTTCTGGTGCACGCTATTCAATGCAGTGGTCAATAAATGGGACTACTGAAGCCTCAGCAGTTTTGTGTGACTGGTTAAGGAATTAGGTAGCCTTCAGAGGGAGAAAGGGAAGATTAATGATTGTCTTGGTCAGACTTTTAATTTACTATTAATATGGGGAACAGAAACTTAACAAGGGCTCCTGATGGCAGTTGAAGCTAGACAAATTCTGATTAAAACAGGACACGCAGTTTGGGCAGTAATGATAATTAATCACAGGAATAATTTGTAAATTTCTCCAGGAGATGCTCCATCATTGGAAAGTTTTGTGCAGAGACTGTGACTCCTCTAGAACACATACTTCAGATTAAGCTCTTGCTACAGATATCAAGGTGGTAGGCATGCTGTCTACAGAGGCAGGCTTAGACCCTTCTCTGGCCATGTCCCCAGGATCTGCTTGTTCAATCTGCTCTACAAAACCAAATGCATCCAGCACTGCAAAAATGAACACATCCAGCAGCTCTCCTGGAAACTTCTACTGTGGAGATGTTCCTGGGGTCTAGTTCAGTTTCCTTGTCAGATTAACCTCAGCTCAAGGTGAAATGAAGGACACCCATTATGATGGCTTTCCTTTTTATTTAATCTAAGAACATATGCCCATTAGAGCTGGGGTTGTAGCTACTGACTTGGATCACAAGTACTTAAGACAAGTTGACAAACAGCAGCAACCTTAGGCCTGATTGACATGGTCTAGTATCAAACCATTGACCTAGGGTGCAAGTTTACTCTCTATGTCTGATTAACTGCCTCCACAGCCATCAGTACCACGTGTTGTTTTTTTTTAGGAATTATCTCTCTTTCCATTTTCATAACATGACGTGACTGTGGTACACCTCCCCAAGTACACACATAACAGCAATACAGTAAAATGAAGATTTTTCTCCTAGGTAATATGTTTTCATAAGAGCAGTATTATTTAGTACAGTTCTTTTTGGTAGCCTGTTTACATATTTGACCTAGCTGTTCAACTGAGAGCAGAGCATGCTATTTGAGAGCACCTCTATTTCAGTTATTCACCTGTCCCTGTAAACTGTCCTCCACAAAATTTATCTCTGAGTGCTCTGGTAGTATGATGAATTTTGAGTGATAATAAAATTACCTGGGTTCCAAAGTTGTTGACAGCAGTCTTCTTGGACACAGACTGTTCTCTCTTACAGTGCAAGGAGCATGAAAAAATGGTGCCTTCTTCCATCCTCTGTGATGGTAGTTGAAATGTGAGATTACTGTATGAAATGTCAGCCTCTACTTTTCGACCAGTGATCATTCCTGGTGCTGACATTATTTTTTTCAGTCTCTCATTTATGTGCACCAGTTCCTGGTTGTGTTTACTGATTTTTACTTTGTCAAACAAAACCAAAATGAGTTTAAGAGGAAAATAAAATGAAAGGCAGTCTGAGGGGAAATGAACTGGCAGAAAAATTAGAACTGGGACATAATGCTCCTTACAGCTTCCACCTCCTTTTTGTCCAGATTCAAACATTAATAGAAGAACGTTTGTGTTATGCTTTCTTAAATTTAATTTGTATTGTGAAGCCACATAGTGATCCATATTTACTGATCTTAGAGTTAAGATACCACTAGATTGCCTCCCACCCTTCCCCTGTAGGCCAATGTCATGCCTGTTCCTTTAGAATGACCATGTTTCCCATTGTAAAAAATTTCTGACACACATGCTCTTGACAGGTGAGGAAGTGGCTATGGAGAAATGACACCGGGGGCTGCAGCATATCAGTCTGAAAAACATAATCTCTTTTGTGGTCTGCTCAACATTCTTTCTCTATCCCTCCTTAAAGTTAAAAAGTATCAATTTGCAACAGTTTTGGAAGAAAAGCTTGGGATTAGCATCCTCTGTCTGTGGTAGGGAGACTGGTTTGGTGAGAGGTCTCTCTGCTCTAATCACTCTGTCCCATATCCTGTGCTTTAAACATTTTCCTTGCCATTGCCACCTCAACTTACTCTCTCAAAATTGTTTTTTATACCTCTTAATGAAAGAGGTGACACTGAGCTACTGGTTCACTGAACAGTAGAGACATTGTTTTGGGGGATAATATTGCTCACATTAAGCAGACTACAGGGATCAAATATTTGTTGCTCTTGAGATGCACAAGCCATCTCCCTGTCATTGTGATGCCTACTGCATATGAACATTTTTCCTCTTTATCTGGACCTGGTCAGTCCTTGTCTTCTTACCCTGCCATTTTGCTGATTACCCTTTCATTTGTTATGATAGGTGACAGCAACAACACTACAAAAAATTGTTTTCAGCTCAATGATCAGAGTTCCTGGAAGGCATCAGGTGTTTATCAGTTGATTACAATCATTGTTTTGGTAATTGAAGAACCACCTGTAATCCTGAGAGTGAGTAATTCTGATCTTCTTTTTTTAACATGTTATTTATTTACCTCTGTCTCTCCCCCATTTCTTCAGGGGGGAAAAAAAAGTCTGACTGGCTGCCTCCAGAGCAGATAGAATCATCAACAGTTTCCTAAAACTCCTGAAGAATCTGTAGGCAAACTCCACCTTAACTGCAAGTTTTCGGCATTGACCCTGGACAGGGGTGAGGGGGTGTCTTGGAAACCCTCCAGGAAGCTCTTGAAACTGATGGGGGGAAAAAAAAAAAAATTTCTTCTACTATATAAGTAGGTCATCCAAGCATGAGATTTTCTCACTGTGGAGAAAATTACCTGTCCACAAAAGCAGTATTCCGATATTTTAAACTGAACAATAGGCAGGGATTTAAGCCTTTATCACTGGGATCTTTTGTTCTGTGCTGTTAAGCTTGCAAGGCTCTTAACATAACTCAAGTTTATATAGTTCTCTCAGCTGGTTCTGTTCCAGGTAATCCCATCATTGGAATTCAGATGCAGATTGCACATTGTGTTAGGTAAACTGCATATGTGTTATGCTGAGTGTTGGCACTCTGTCCCATGTCCCATGTCGCCACATCACTGACATAAAAACCCCCACCTTTAGCTGAGAAACCCAAAGAGAGCCATTTAAGCTCTTGTGGGAAGAAGCCTTTCAAAATTTCTGTAAAAATTATAAAATGCCAAGCCTGTGATTGAATATTTTCCTTTCTTTCATGTTTTGATGACTTTTTCCTTATGATACCTGCAAAGTTAAGAAGACCTATTAGCTTCCCAATATAGTAAGTTTCTGCATGTGGATGTGCAGTTGAGCATAGGCAAAGTGTTCTACTAAAATTAAGCAACATATCATTATACTTACCTGCAGCAATTTTAGCCTTTATTAAAATTTCTTATTGCATAAATGAAACATAGTAGGCTTAGTGATAACTGAACTGATTAAACTAATTAAAAATTGTTCCTGCTGGTCTTTGTGCTTTGGAGAAGGTGGAGCTTGGTGGTGCTAACTTTTCTCTATAGTAATGCTGCAAGTTTAAGAAAAATAAAATTTCTAAATTTGAGGTGGTTGTTTTTGTTTCCCCTGCTGCTAAGAAAAATTATTTTGGTTGTAACTTGGTATAGCTTAGGATAAATGAAGTTTAAAATCATATAATGTTGGAAATTGTTGAAATCTGCTTTCCTACCGAGCAACACAGAAAACATTTCCAGTGTCATAGCTATGAAGCTGTCTCGTGGTTCAAAGTACAACTGGATTTTCTGGCTGATATTTTATGGTTTCAGGTTTTGGCATTTGGGCAAACTGAGTTTAATCACTGAATTTGACCTCGGGCAAATCTCAACCCATGATAGAAATCTATGATCCATAATGTTATGAGCAATGTTTTTAACTATAATCCAGGTCTTCACTTTAACATTTTGGATTTTTTAAAAACATTTTTTTTTCCTGTGATACACAAGGAAACTTATGGATTTTTTGGATTTCTGTGCCTCCAACGGGACAATAGGGAGAATTCTCTATTTTGGAAAGACATGAGAATATTTGGAACCATATAATCTGGGGACAATTCAGGCTAGTGAGGGTCACAGGAGGTCTACAGTTCTGGGTCTACTGCCCAGAACAGGCTCAGCCATGGGATCAGACAAGTTTGCTCATGGATATAGGCTGTGGGGGCTGGAAACCCTCCAAGAAGGGAGATGGCACCTCCTCCTTGGGCCTTGCTCCACTGGGGGAAAAGCATTGTCCCTTAAACCCAGACTGAATCTCTCCAGTTTCAGCTGACATAGCTGCCTTTCATGCTCCTGTCAGGCACCCCTGCGATGAGCCTGATTCTTTCTCCTTGATCTCCTCCCTGGAGGTACTGAAGCCTCTGTTACTGCAGCAAAGCCGTCATTTTGTGGGTCCATAAGGAGCTCCAGTACGTCCTGGCTGTTTCCCTTCAGTGTGCATTTGCCTGCATACCCTGGGGTGGGAGCCTTCCACCTTCAATAGCCTTCCTCAGGTCTCTTGCTCCTGCTGTCTTGCACCCCCTGCTTTCCAAGGAAATTACTCTGTGATTTTTTTTTTTTTTCATGAGCTTCATGACTGGATAGTCTCATGTGTCAGTTGCTTCTCTATCCCTAGAACGTTTTTCAGGGAAGGTCAGTTTTGTTACCTGTATATCAGTGTTGTAGTGCTGGCTTGAGGGAAGGAGAAAATATATCTGTGGTTTGGCTAGTGGGCTTTTTTTTTTTTTTTAGTTTCTGTCAGTTGCTTATTTCTCCAGAGTATCTTCTGCCTAGCCTTGGGGAGTTGGCAGCTTCCTAACCTCAGTGGTGCAGCCTGGCCATTCATGGTCACTCCTATCATGTGGCCAACCACAAGAGAAGTTGCATCAAGTTTTTCAACAGTGCTCTTCAGCAGACCAAGAAGAGAGATGAAGTCGATATGTCCATTTATGACTTTGGAAGAGAGCAGCTTATTAGTGACACCGAGTCTTGAGGCTAAATACACAAGAGGGAAGTGGAAGAGGTGAATAACAGTGAAGAGACAGAATAAATCACAAACGTGGCTCTCTGTGTAAATGTATCTCTTCTAAAGGAGAAAGATTGTGCCCTGGGGATTGCTTGATGCCAGAGGAGCAGCTGATGTCTTGTTGGCTGCCCAGCACTGCTGCAGCACCAACCACTCAGCCTCCAGTTCACACCTGATCCTGGGGCTGCACCCCTTGGATTTGGCAGTCCCGTGCCCTACACAGCTGTGCTAAATTGCTGTTCCTGTTCAGCAAAACTAGTTGGGTTACCTTCCAGAACACAAGCTAAAAAAAAACCCAAACCCACCACATGAAGGGACAATGTGCTTAGGGGAAAAGAATATTTTCAGATTTCTAAAAGGATAACACAAAAAATTTGAACTATAGAAATGCACACAAAAATAAAATAGTATATTTTATTTTAGTGTTGTTTTTGTGTTTTGTTTTTCTTTTTATTTTTTTTTCTTTTTTTTTAGATTTGTTTTATAGAGCTACAGAAAGCTAACAAGATGATTTGCAATACTTATTTTTAACCTGAAATGTAACCTTCCCACTTCTGGTTTCGTGACTGTCACAAAGCAGAGAGAAAGACTCAATTTTGTTGTTTTTCATCAGTATGACTAATTAAAAATCATAAAGGAAACTAGTAAGACTCTGTGTGGATGTACATGTACCAGCAAACACTTCTTATTCAGAAGAGGCATCATTTAGAAAAAAGCTGTTGTGAGCTCTAGTTTGGTATCAAAGTTATTATTCTATTTCAGGTAGAATGAAAAATATATAGTATTTTAACACCATTGTATCAAAATGGCACTGAGAATTGCTATTTCTGATCACCATTCTCTTTTTTACCTTATCGTTCTTTCTATAAGTGTATATACTAGGCAACTTTTAAAATTCACTCCAAGCAGTGTAGCCAAAATTAAAAAGCCCATTTCATTATGTGATGTTGTGTTTATACATTTACATGATGGCAATGCACAGAGCCCCAGAACAGTTTAGAGTCAAAGGCTGAATGTTGTAAAATCAGGACAGAAAGAATTCAAGCCCTGTAGAGAAAATGGGCATTCTCACTGTTTTTATCCAGAAAAAATATTGCAGTGCCATTGAGTAGAATGAAGTTGTTTCCATAGGTCTGGTTCAGATCTCACAGTGGTAAAAGAAACAGAAGCAAACAAAAGAAATTATGCCGTTTCCACACACTGCTCTGTACCTGCAATTTGCTCACCAAGGACATTGTAAATCTTTAATTAATTTGTTTGTGTTTCCAGTGATTTGAAAAAGGTAATGGAAATCTATCCTGGTAAAGAGAAATACTCTTACAGGCAGCTACAATGCAGTTAAACCTGCAAGAAATAAAAAGAATATTCATTTAGCATATGTCGTATTTGTGGTAGTGGTTAGTGTATATTATTAGAACCATAACGATCTCTGTGAATTGCACCACCCTGGTTTCCTTTTAATATGAATTGGAAAAATACTGCATTAAATGAAAATCAGCCACTCTTAGCATTTCAAAATATTTCTCTTTAATTTGCCTGTGACTGAAGTAATGCTGAATTGAGGTTTCCATTCCTTTTTTAGTTCCCCTTTTCTTATCATGTTTCATCCTTTTCTGTAAAAGACTCTTATAGCACACTGAAAAGTGAAATTTTACACATTGTAAATGACCACAGTACTTTTCAGGCCTATTCAGTTATTTTGCATCCCAGAATACCTGTCAAATGGCTTTCCTAGCCCCTTCGGTGTTCTTTTGAGAAGCTGTCATAGTACAGGGGCTGGGACCAGTGTATCCTTATGTGGGTAGAACCAAAACTGTGTATTCTATACTCTCTATGTCAGTGCTCATGGGCTATTAACAAAGTCATGGGTAGCAGCTACCCAGGACAGACCTCACACCCCAGGCTATAACAGATAAAGAAAGAGGTCAGGGGAGATGTTAACACCTTCCCACCCAGCAGGAGGAGTCCTCCCTGTTAATGGGCCCATCCATGCCTTACCCCATGACTCATACAGAGCTCTCCCCAGGAGCTATTTCTGTTTAATGGACCATCAAGGACCCACTGCATGACTCACAGACTGATATCAACCCATTGTGAGATGCTCCACCCAGGGGGAGGAGCCAAATGCTCCCACGTGGATATAACCTGGGGTTTGGAACAGCACAAGGGGCTCTTACCCACTGGATTTCCAGAGGACAAGAGCTACCAGACCTTTCTACGGGATCACTTCTTCAACAAAACCACTTCATCTGGAATGCTACACAACCCTAACTAACAGAGTGTAAGGTTGTATTCTGACTCTGTCTCTATGTAGTTTGTGTTTTTCCTCCCCCCCCCCCCCCCGTTAAATTAAATTTCTGACTTGGAGCTTCTCACTGGTTTGTTTTCAAACCATTACAGAAGCATAAATGTGACCTTCAGTTCTGCCAACAAATGAAGTGTCTGGAGCTCTGTTGTACAGCTACTGCTTATACTTTTGATCTAGCCCCATATTTTCACTTTTCTCTTCCACACTTTGCAGCCTGTATATTTGAGGTATGGGAAAAGCATTTCTTCAGAATATGTAACGAATGTCAAAGTGACAACAAACCTTAGCAAAAGCCTACTTGTCCTTTCATGATCTCATCTGTAATATGAGAAATTAGCAGTTTGATTGTCACAGATCAGAAAAGATCACCAGACAGAAAGGTGCAAAGGATTTTGCAGTATTTCTAGTAAAATATATGAAGAACGATCTACAGAACCTAGCTTTGATCCTTAAAAGTGAGTCTAGTTTCTTCCTCCATATGTGCAAGTGCATTTGATGTCAAAAGTTGAGCCTACATTTCACAGTAGATTCTCAATTATTATAAATTTGCAGAAGGGTGAAATCTGGTGACTGCTAAATTATGTTAGCCAGAATAATCACACATAATGGTAGAAAGAAAGGGTTCTGAAAGTTGTTACCAGTTTTGATGACTGATGTGCCATTTCTATTCTCATTCCAGATATGTAACTTCTTTCTCATTTACAGTTGATAGGAAAATGTATCTCTGCTAGTAAGCTTTCCTTTATCTGCATTTTACTTATAGTGATATTTTTTGTTGTTTAGCTTTTATGATTATTTTGTAGCCCTCTCTAGGATATCCATTGTTTGCTATCTCTGTTCACAGTCTAGTATGCAATCTAATTAGCAAGAAATCACTAATTGTAATTCTTTGGTAATTTTACAATACATTGAGACCAATTGTCTTATTGGTCAAGGTTTTTGTCCACTAGCTGACTTATAATTTCTCTGGCCAGCAAGTTCTTTAATCACATTATTGGTCTTGCACTCAACACCATATCCCTGTAAATGCTGTTTATCCATTTGACTTTGTTCTCGTGATAATTGTTCTCCTTTGTATTGATATTTTCCCAAAATGCATCTTGAAACCACATGCAAGTATTTAGTAAAACACAGAATTACTGCCTTTATACATATAATACATTCTACATGTGTAAGGCAGATAGTAAGAGCTGATTTTGTAGCACAGTGACTCAAGATTTGTGCTCATAAAGTTCCTTGAAGCCCAGTTTCCTGTCTCAGAATAGTTTCCTATCTTCAGGTTGCAGGTGATTTTCCACTGGGACTCCCAAAATCCTTGCTTTTGACACTTTGCACTCATAAGGCATGCTGCAGTATCAGCTGAATCGGGGAACGAACCTGGGATTAGGTACTGGGATTGTGATCTACATTAAACTAAATATATAATTATGTACTTAAAAACAAATGCAACTGCTTTAATGAAAAGGAATGAGAGGTTTCTCTTCTGCTGCATTCTAGCAGGCTGACTGAGACACAGAACTGCAAGCTGAACATCTCCATCCCTCTTGTAAATATGTACATTAACAATCCTTATCAAGGCTGAATCATAGAATCATAGAATGTTTTAGGTTGGCCCTAGAGGTCACCTAATCCAACCTCCCTGCCATAGGCAGGGGTGCCTCTCAACTAAACCGGGTTGCTCACGGGCTCGCTCAGGGACTCATCCAACTTGGCCTGCACCCCCTCCGGGGAGGGGGCATCCACAACCTCTCTGGGCAATCTATTCCAGAGTCTTGCCATCCCCGTACTGAAGATTTTCTTCCTAAAATCTAGCCTAAACCCACTCTCCTTCAGTTTAAAACCATGTTCCCTTGTCCTGTCACTGCACACTCTTGTGAAAAGTCCCTCCCCAGCCTTCCTGTAGGTTCTCTTCAAGTAATGGAAGGCAGCTATAAGATCCCCTGGAGTCTTCTCCAGGCCGAACAATCCCAGTGCCCTCAGCCTATCCTTGTAACAGAGATACTCCAGCCCCTGGATCAACTTTGTGGCCTTCCCCTGGACCCATTCTAATAGATTTATGTCCCGCTTATAGTGGGGACACCAGCACTGGATGCAGTATTTGAGGTGGGGTCTCACAAGAGCAGACTAAAAGAGGGAGAATCAGCTCTTTTGATCTGAGTATCTAATTATCATCAAAATGTGCTTAAAGGGATTCTGAAGGCTCTACACAGACTTATTTCTTTTCCCCTTTCCAATTTTTTAACAGAGATATCAAAATATTTTGAAATCTTTTGAAAGATATCTTCATTATGGTGAGAAAGAACAAGCAGTCATTTTGAGCTGAATTCACTGTTTATTTTATCTGAGTGAGCAATCAGGGTAAATATATTGATCACATAGTCTTTAGGTCCTACTTAGATGAAATAGGGAGGAAAAGGACTTAATGAATTAAGCATTGATTTCACCTTGTGTTGTGGTTTAGCCCCAGGCAGGAGCCGGGCACCATGTGGTCTCTCGTTCACCCCACCCCCTGAACGGGAAGGAGGAAAGGGAGAAAGATACAAAACCCTGTGAGTTGTGGTAAGGAGAATTTAATACAAGAACACAAAAGGAACCAAAACAACAGTAATAATAATAAAATAATATGTATAACAGGTGATACTGGTTGTAAACACCAAGCTGACCTGGGCAACCTGGCAGAAGCACATGTCTAGCCCAGCCCACTCTTGGCCCTTGTGTCACCGGCATGAAGTCAGCACAGCTGTTCATCCCATCTGCAGGACATTATCACTGTGCACTCCTGAGGACATGGTACCTCATACTTAGCTTCATATTTAAGAGCTTTTATAGTAACCAATCTTTTACGTGTCAGTGTATAGCTTACATCATTTTTCATCTTTTTGACTTAGTGTTAATTGTCTTTTCTTGAGGACTAAAGAGATCATGTTAACCACTTACTAGTGCATCTGTTGACAATTTTATCCCTATAGTGCCTTTTATCATTATTATGATAATTTATTTTATCTTGTATATGTGGCTCATAACACTGTTTCAACAAATTCACTTTACTCTGATTCCAAGGCCAGAAAATTTGGAGCCACTCACTGATTTGTACAGCAAACAAAGGCAATGCACAGAGGTAAGAAAACAGAAATCATGTTGAGCAGTGTAACTCAGTACATTGGGTGACTTGCTAAACTTGGTTCCTTTTGAATAAGAAACTGATCGTATTCCTTGCTGATGCATAACAATACCTGTCATGTTTGCAATGTAAACATTCAAATATGTTTTTCAAGAAGGTATAATTCTGAGCCTTTTAATTTCTGATAGCTCAATCAGAAATTTTTATCTTTGAAAAAACAAACAAATGCCACCCAAAAATAAACGTGAAAATTGGCAAAATATTTGTGGAGATTTCCTAAAAATGTCTTTTTTTTTCCAACCAAAATGAATATTTTCATGAATGGGTGGAATGGAAGCATTTTGGGGTTTAAAAGATGAATGAGCGTACCAAACCTAAAAGGGGAACACTGTTATTTTCTTTTTTACTTTTTTTTTTTTTTGTTAATCTTTCCAAAGAAGAGGAGTAGAAAGAAAGAAAGAAAGAAACAAACAAACAAAGTTATTTGTGTTTTATCCACGGTAATGTAAAGTGGCAAGGAAGTGCAACAGGATGTGTGAAGTTGAGAATCTCTGGCTAATATTTTCAAAGCTATGCCATGACTTGACTGTTCAGTTCCCATCAGAATTCAATGGGATTTTTTCTTCAGGCAGCTTTTGATATTCTCCCCTGCTGGTAGCAAAAGTAAGACTGTATACAAAATAAAAAATCCTTTGAATTCCTATTTTTTTTTTTTTCACCCTGCCTCACCTCTTTAAAAGGTATTGTATCTCTAGGCTTTCCAAGAAAACCTGTACAGTTTTAAAGTTATATTTAACTTCTGCTGATCAGATGCCCTGAAACTATGCAAAAACCCAGTGTGAATACTATTTCAGTAAGGCAGAGCTACATTTTAACACACCCCTACCCTATATACAGTCATTAGATGCATGTTCCAATGATCTTCTTTATTTCTCTGAGCTCTCCTTCCACGTTATGGTACCTTTTATTTGCAGTATTTGCCTCTTGATTTTTTTATGTGAGAAAACATCTTACCATTTTCTGTGTATCCTCTCTAGTCAAATAGGCTAGTCCAGACTGCCTGTTGAGGTATTCATGGAAGAGCTAGCCAAGGGCCTTTACTGGGATTTTCCTCAACTCCATCACTGACCATGGCTCCTTTCCTAATTTGCTTAATCAGGAAATTAGCAAATGGGCCTCCTACTTCGTGTCCTCTGGCTGTGCCTACCTCTGGCTAGGATAAGCAACTTCAGCACCATTCCTGTTGTGCATCCAGATGGCCAGCACTGCTGTGGCCCTACTGTCAGGTTCTCTCTTCTTCTGTTCCCCTTGCAGAACAGCAGTAGTCGCCCTCTCTGCCTGTTGTCAGAGCTTCAAAGCAAACACCTGTGCAATGTCCAGGGGGAATGACTTGTTCCTGGGGTTATGTTTTATTAGAACAACCTCCAAAGTTTGTTTCCAGCCACCCAGTTGCTCCC
>NW_008583374.1:34049-41681 GCF_000691845.1 Merops nubicus | reverse complement strand
CTTCCCCCCCCCCCCCCCCCCCCGCCAGAGCTAGTATCTACAATCCCTCAAGCATTTCCCTGATTTCACCAGCTTGTCAGATCTCATCATGCTTCAATGACTACCATACACAACTAAGAGTTATCTGTGGATGTTTTACTTGACTCAGCAAAGTGCTGAGTTGCAAAGTTTGGTTTCAGATTAGAGTTTCTTGAATGTAAGGAGTTTTAAAACTCTTTTTTTTTTTTTTTTTTTCATTAAAGTATTCCTTATTCTACCTGCAGAAGCATGAAAACAGCATTTTAGGCATCCAGCTATTTGGCTGGACTGTTTGGGCTCATGATGGAGATATTGCTCACAGCTGCAGAGTGGAGAGGAATTCAACAGCAGAGATTAAACAGCAAAAGCTTGTCATTGTGTTTCTCTGAACTTCTAGAACAGTTGAATCTTGGGTACTATCTAGGTCAAGGTCTAGTGAACAGCAGTGTTCATGGTACTGTGTAAACCGTGGATAATGTGCATGCAGAGTCAAGGCTAGCTGTGCATCAGCTAATATTCAATATTTACAACAAATCAGATTGATATGGATTACAGTGGCCAGAATTTAAATCTTAGAATTATAATACAGTCTTGGCCTTTTAAAAATTATATTACTACAGCTTATGTGGAATAGGCAGAATTCATATGTTTATATAAATACCAGTATAGTTACAAATACATACACACATTTAATGCAGATTTTCTGTAAAGCTTCTGTACAACAGCAGCTTTATCCTATAAGCAGCATCTTCTTTTCCGTAATCTGTTTGATTCCATCACACCAGACTAGCCTATACTAAAATTAGGGATATGATGCCATCCAAGTGAACATCTTGGAAATGCAGACAGCTGCAGAATAGGTTGAATTTGGCTCATGTAAGGTTCTTTTGTTTTCTCTTGTGCTTTATCTCAGCATATTGCTACTCAACAGGATGACTAAACCCCGCATGAAAAGAAGACAGGTTAGTTGCAGTTGTGATCACTTTTCCTGAAAAGTAAATATTCCCCTGCATTCTGAAAAGGAGGTTAGAGGAAGATATTCCTGTAGAGATACTCATGAGCTAGTCCTTTCCTTTTTCTCTTGCCTCCTCTGCCAGGTTCTGGATTTAGTCTTGCACTTTTCTTACAGACAACCCAAAAGAATTATATAATGCTTATCTTGCTTTCAAGTATCTTTCATTTAAAATCTCTGTAGAAGTTAGTGGTGTTTTAAGAACACAGGAACTACCTTTGGAGGATGTCAACTTTAACTAATGTGTGGAATCTCCATTCCCCTCACGAAGAAGTCTGTAGCAAATCTCCAGTTATTTTACATCCATAAGAATGTGATTGATCCAATATAATTTACAGCCCAGTACCACCTTTAACATTATGGTAGTAGTTCTTATAGAAATCATTAGTTTTTAGAGCACAGTAGTAGTTAAAAATAGGTTTTTGCTAGACTTGTTAATATATATTATACATCATCTTTAAATACAGTTAACATACATTAAAAATGGGACAGATCTAGAAATGCAAATTGAGTGAGTTCTGTTTGTGTCCCCAGGACATTTAGCATCACCTGTGCAATACACATGAAATGTGCTTGATAAGACTGCTCACTTTGAAGTTTGATATGAAATTAATATATACTAAATAAAACATTAACATATTCAAATCTAGAAGACTTGAAAAATTGAAAAAGCAGGCTATTTACAGCTTGTGCTGTAGTAATTGGTATCTTCTGTGTCTTTTTCTCCCTTTTAGTTTAATTAATAATACATAGAACACTAATGGAATCCTAAAAGTGCTACATTAACTATGAGCTTTAAGAGCCATTTCCTGCTATACTTGAATCAAATCACATTTATTCAAGTAAGATTTGTGTGTACTTGGTCTTACACAGTTTCTGCAATGGCTGCCTTGCTATTTCCCTTATGACAAAAGCACAGAGCCTGCCAAAGTGGCTTTTTACTGATTCTTTGTCCTATTTAACTCCCTGTTTCTCTGGCCAAACCCCAAACCTAACTGCAGTTGCTGGATGTCACACAGAAATGGGGGAGGATGCAGAGTTGGAGCCCTTCTTTCCACTCCACATCTATTCTGAGCAGAAGTTTGACATGGAAAAAGTGGTGTGCCTTCTGTCAATGGATGCAGAAGATAACCTCAGCAACTACTGCAGCCTGAGCAACTAGAACAGATGGAGCTGGAAATGGAGCTGGAACCTAAAATAACTGCCTCTATTGAAAGAAGGTGACCAGATCCCTTGTTACAGATAAAATCTGCAAAGGCTCCTTGACACTAGATTTCATTAATATTGCAGTCACTGTGGAGGAAGCTGGAGAGGTTTGTACAATTATCCACTCAAGACATTTGGTTTCTTCTGTTTTGGTGACTGCACTTCTTTCCCCCTCCCTGCCACAATGTGGCTGATGTGGCTGAGATGCTGGCTCTCTGACAGCTGTCTAGAGCTCAAGTACTTTGAAGGTGTCATCCCCACACTAAGAACCACGTGTGTGTTACTGTTTGGGGTTTTTTTCTGCCTTAAGAGGTCTGTGTTAGGAAGAATTAGAGGAAGGCAGGTGAGATTTTCAAAGGCAGGTCTGCAGTGCAAAATAAACATCCCTCTGGCTTGGTTGGTCTGAGTGAGTCTGGTCTCGGTAGACACCCACTAAAACTGCAGCAAGGAGTCCTGTGCTGGACCTTTCTCCAGAGCCTGCTCCAACTCCATACAAAATGATTACTCTGAACATTTTTTCCTTCAGTTTTTAGGCTGCCCTTTAGGGGCCCAGATTGCTGACAGAGAACTAAATACCACTGAAGATGGCTCAGACAGCTTCATTCTTCTGCTGAAAGATGGAAGTGAATTCAGAATTTCCTGGAATCTCAGGAAAGGGAAAAAAAAAAAACCAAACAATAAAAAACCAAACCAATCCACACGTTTTTCCATTGTATTTCTGTTCAAAAGAGGTTTTAAAATCTTCGTTGTTTTCCATTTTGGTTGGAAAAAGGCATACTTAAAATAGCCGAAATTTTTGCTGTTTCTATAGAATGAAATGAAACAATACAGACCCCCTAGTATTTCAGTGTCTGCAGACCAAAGGCAAGCCATCAACCAGTATATTGGTTGAATCACCAACCCAATGACTTTTGATCTTTTTCAGCTGGTGACTTCTAGAAGAAAGTAGCTGGGTTCTATTTGTTCCTTCTCTGCAATCTGCTCAAGAGTTTGAAGGATCACCTAACAGTTCCTCCAGGCTGAGTTTTTTTTTAATCTCTACATTTGCATTTAGAATGCTGCAAGTTTATTGCTGGGCTGCAAGATGCTTTTTTCATAATTGAAGTCATACAGTATGTATACCTCAAAATATTGCAAGTTGCTCTGGAAGGTTATTCCAATGGCTTTTTTTTTTGGGGGGGAAGGCGAGGGGAAGAGAAGGGGGGTGTGTGTGTGTGACGTGTGATGTGTTTGTTGTATGCTTGAGGGTTTGGTGTTTTTTTCCTTTTCCCCCCCTCCCCCCCAATTGATTTTAAGACACTTACAGAGGAGCTTTTTGTTTGCTAGAAAGATACCAACTATAACTGATTTTTTTGGTGATAGGGCACTGTTCCTTCATCTCTTAAGTGCTAAAAGATGGTTTTCTCAGAAGCTGCTTGTTTGTTACTGATTGTCTAACAGAACAGACATGCTGCTGTGAATTTTGGAAGGACAGTAAATTCTGTCACACTACAGGAAGCCTAATGGAATAAAGGCAGATTGCAGCACAAGACCTGTGAAGAAGGAGTTAATATTAACTCTATATGACATACTACTCATTGAGATGCTGTGAAGTCCTCAGCCAACTGAAGTTCAAGGCAAATCTACAGTAGCTTTCAACTGCACCAAATCTCACCTTTGGATTTATTTTTTTACCTACTCATGGGTAGATATGGTGTGCAAGTGTATATTTGTAATAAAGTGGTCAAAGTAGAAGAACTAATTATTGACACAATTGCAGATATAATAACAGCCAAGCAATTTTAGTTTGGTCCTGTGTCTGGTCTGCACACAGACTGTGACTATCCTTAACCACATAGTTTTGCAAGGGTTTCAGAAAGCTTTTTCAGTCTATAGGTTTGGCTTAGGAATTGACTTTTCTGTCCCTAATCAGACCAAAATATAGCCTTGTTTTCCCAGTCCAGCTTGTTTCTCACTCTGGACATCTTTGGTCTTTTTTCCCTTACTGCTTTTCCCAGCCATTTATCCTGATTTATTTTTGCCACTTCCGTCCAACTCCAGAAATTGTCCTATAAATCAAAGTTAAACTTTCTTGCTTAGGTGGGCGAAGGCCTGCATGGTGGCATGGTGTTCATTCAAAGCAATATGGTAAGTTCCGTGCCCTTATGTTAGAATTCAGTGCGATCCGGTGTGGATCTGGAAGCATGGAGCTGTGATCCTAAGGAAAATGAAAAGACTGGAGCATTCATGAATTAACCAACTACATTTGTTGCTGGCTGTGTCTCTGCAGAGCAAGAGAAAACTGATGTTTTTGAAAGGTATGGTGACAATAAAGAGCATATTTTTGTCAAACACTTAACTCCCTTACAAAATTGTCTGCCCTTGCTCCAGAGCATGAGAGGAGGATGTTCTCTGTTCAAAGATGAGTCACAGAGAGGCTTTCTTTTTTTTTTTTTAATTTTATTT
Source organism: Merops nubicus (assembly GCF_000691845.1). NCBI lineage: Eukaryota > Metazoa > Chordata > Aves > Coraciiformes > Meropidae > Merops > Merops nubicus. Next base: position 37,000 of record NW_008583374.1, on the reverse strand, counting down.
TTTATTGAACGGAACACTTATTTTTGATTTACCTCTTTCTCAGAAGTGGCTGAAACATTTAAACTCTCCAAAACCATTCAGCCTGAGGGAAATCCTCCAGCAACGGAGACTTCAGTTCAAGATCTAAGCAACAGAAAACAGTCTTAATGTGAGAATTTCTGGGGTCATCTGTGTGTATTTGTAATCAATATACCAGTTCACAAAGAGAATTTAATATACTCATGTGATTAAAGAAAGCATGTATGTACATATATATACATATATAATTATTCAAAACTAGAAAATTCTTATTCCAAATAGTAATTGTTAGGTATGCCACACGCACACCTGTCAGAAAGATAAAACCCACAGATTCATATTATTGTAAGGAAGCACAGAAATGAAGTAGGAATCAGAGTTTAAGTGACTGGCCAAATAAAGAACACAAGCAAAATAGTTTCTGTAGCTCTAATTGCTAATAATTTGTTGATATGGATGCTCCAAATGGATGCTCCCAACACATATTTTTATTTGTGTTACCTATGAAAAGGAGAATTGTATTGACAGCAAATACTATTACATCTGTTCCTAAGGAGAATGACACTTTTGTAAGAACCTCTCCTACTGTTAATTGCTATTACCATTTTTCCCTAGACTGTTCTCAGTCACAGCCCACATACAACGTCTGAAGATAATTTCAGATCAAATTATGATAGCTGAAAACTTAAGACATCTGAAAGAAAAAGAAAAATGAAACACAGTTTGACAGTACTAGAAGTGTTGTTTGGAAATCTGCCACAGAAAAACTAAAGAGGGGCATTAAGAATCTGCTTTTTGGGCTCTGAAACGTACCAAGAGGATATTAGGGAGAATTCTTCTGCATGCAGCAATTTTCCTTTCTTAATTGCACAGTGAGGAGTCAACACTGTACAAGAAGCTTAAGTCACATTTTTTTAAGTTTGTTGTTTCTCACAGTGAATTCTTACCCTTTTTAAAGGCCATTCCAAATTGATCCCACCCAGCCACATTTTGAAGTGTAGAGCCTTGCCGATTCATCATATCTAGACTTAAGGGGTTCTCCTCTTTCCTTTCCTCCCATTTGCATATTTGTAATGCAAAGGATTATTTCCTGAATAAAATAAAAGGATTTTTTCCTTTCACATAATCTCTTCAGTTTTCTCAGTGTAGAGAGGTCATTACTTCTAACATCCTGAAAAAGTTTTATGCGGATCCTAACGGCATGAGGAACAGTTGCACAACTTGTGTTACACCATTTGGCCAAGTGAGTTGCTGTTACAGTAGGAATTGCTATAAAGAGTTTGAAGCCTCTCTGTACCAGATACAAAAGAAATATTACTGTCTTTACAGACATGAAGATAGGATCTCCAGCTCAACTACTTGCAGGCAGAAATACAAGATAAGTAATGGGTAAGAGAAATATGGAATATAACTGAATTTGGAAGGGATGAAATATAAACAGGACATTAGAAGATTTCTTGTACCTTACATTATGACATTTTGTCTGTATGACGTCTGTGGGCAAGCACATGTTAGAATGGCTCCCATTAAGTACTTAAACATGAAATCCTTTTATTTCAGAAAAGAAGAAACATGGATGTTAGTACAAATTCAAAGGTGTGCCAATCTACCATTAACTTACCATTAACTTTAGGCAAACTAGCAGAGGAAAAAAAAGAAGAGGAAATTATATGTAATCAAAAGTTTAGCTTCTGCATCTCTGTCATGGGAGAAATCAGACCATAGCTCTCCTTGAGATTTCAAACTAATGTGCCTGCCTCATCTTGAGTCTTTTTTTTTTTTTTTTTTTTATTACCTGTTCCCTCTTCCTGGCACTGGATGAACCTCTCCAGCTCTTCAGTTCTGTTTACACTTTTGCAGGCTTGAACCATAGAAGATATACTACTTATTTGCCCTGAAGGAAAGAGTTCTCCTTCCTCTCTTTGGTATGATGTTTCAGAAGGACTTCCTGCTTGATGGCCTCTCAGCAGTACAACTAATTTCTGTAGCGCTGGGTGGATGAAGTGAGAAATCTTATTTGGAGAGGACTCATTGTTGGTGGGAGGTAGTGTCCTGGCTGCGATGTGTGATGGCAGGATTTCATCCTGTGTCTCATGTCTGCATGGCATGTGACTCTTACAAAGTTGCAGCTGCCAAGCCTGTTTGCCTTGCATAGCACTAACTGTTGGGTGTAATGTTTTGCTGAGATTGTGCTTTTATTGTCAACGAGATCAGTGAGATCAAAATGGTCTTGCTATACAGGAGCTGATAATACATAATACATGAACAACTTATTTGAGTGGTAAGCTTCTTTATACTTAACAGGTATTATCTACATGGTCATTCTGTTTTCTTTTTCTCAAATGCATTTGTTTCTCATACTTCCTTCCAGGGGAATTCTTTGAAAGCAGTCCGTGAATGTTCAGGTAGTGTCTGGCACCCCTGGAGCTGGCGAAAGGCCAATCACCTTGACTGAGCATTAGTCCCATGACATGACTTACGAAGTGGGATTTGGGTGCAAAGCACTTACTGTTCCAATTGCTTTAAAGAGCAGGGGAAGTAGTGCTTCAGAATGATGGTGTTTAATCAAAACAGGAAAAATCATCAGCCTGCTTTTAGGACTGATTACTGGGGGATGAAGGAAAAGAGAACAATCTGCAGTGTAAGAACTGACCAGTTATTCTATAATGGGCAAAAGAAGACAAAGGTGGCAGTATGGAGCAGAACACAGTGGGAATCAGTGGGCCAAGAGGAAGTGTGTGTCTTTACTAAAAGCTGAATAAAGGCCAAAAATCTGACATCAAATTTTTGTAATATGAAAGCACAAGGGGAGCTAGTTTCCTCAAAAGTATTTTAATGATATCTTCTTGTCAAAAAGGTTTTCACAGAAAAATAATTTTAAAATGAAAAGTTGCAGATTTTTATGAAATGTTGCTTTTGGGTCAGACTTTTTT
>NW_008583374.1:11979-34018 GCF_000691845.1 Merops nubicus | reverse complement strand
TTTTTTTTTTTTTTTTTTTTTTTTTTTTTTTCAAGCTTGTCTCTATTTTTCTCTTTTTTAACCCTGCCAAACAAAAAGAGATTTTCTCTTTTTTAACTCTGCCAAACAAAAAGAGAATTCAGGAAAATATTTGTGTAAATCTCAATGCGGTATGAAAAATTCTACTCCAAAACAAGGCAGGGAAAAATAAGCTATCAAAGAAAATGAGAGTTAAACTTCAAACAGCATGATGTAGAGTTGATGATTATCGATGAAGGTACCATGCTTTGAGTTCAATATATACTTAATTTTTGGGGGAACAGGAACCCTTTCCTAAATTGAAATCTGAAAGCTGATTTTTTTTCCTCTTTTTCAGTTTTATTATTTTCTAGCAACACTTCCTGGTTCTGAATGAAGTGTCTAATGAATTGAGCCCTTAGGCTCACATGAGAGGTAAAATTTTGTATACTGTGACCTTATTAAAGGGGGAAAGTTGCAGAATTTTTTTTTCTAAATGAGGAGATGTGCCTGTTGTGGAACTTTGCATAAATAGTGCATAAATACTGGATGGCTTTTAGCAAACAGAAGGCAAGGTTTCAATTGCAAAAAGTGTCAACTGGCAGGGTAATGGTTCTGCCTAAGAAAATATAAGAACCAGAAGAATTTTGACCCACAACACTCTGTTGCCAGCCAGGTGATAAAGTTACTTGAAAGAACGTAGCACCATCAGTGTAAAGATTCTTCCTCATCTCAAGAACAACGTTGCATGTTCCTGGGTCTATGGCTTGCTTTGTTTGATCAGAATAAAGCCACTGAGTGACATTTCAAAATTACTCCAACTCATATTTCCAGTGGTCAGAGAGAGACATGATTTTCAGTTCTAGTCTGCCTGTGTTGCTCTTGTAGGATATGGAGCTGACACGGAGCTAAGCCCACTGGTGGCATAGGTGTTTGCATGGTGTTTTAGCTGAACCACTTGAGACAGCAGATGTGAGCATTGGAGGCTGAAAAAACAGCCCAGGAGGGAAGTGGGTTCATGATACTCTAAGTTTTATTGTTGATCCTATCTCATATACACTGTAAATACAATGCAGTGATTTGCTACATCCAGGGCTCTGCTATGGATGTTTGTGTATTCAGAACTAAATGATATTAAATGAAGTTTTCTTGCCCTCCTGAGGACTCTGGATTCAACACTTCCAGCCAGCTCAGTGCTGGAGACAGAAGAAAGTGTAACCATAGTGATGGAATGGAAATGATCCCTTTGTTCCTAGGCTGCAGTATCCTACAGACTCTGCTATTTTCAAGGTCAAAAACATATTAGAAAGAGATAAAAATTAAAAATGTGCTGGCTTAGCTACAAAAGCTAATTTAGTTTATGCATTATAAATTATGTTAAAAATGACTAAAATGAGATTTCTCAGCAAGAACTAAATGTGTGGTTTCACAAAACTAATTTCCAAAGATGAACACGGTTACAAAATTTAGCATTAAAAGCTTTTCAGGCCATCAGAGAAAACAGCAAAACTATCAATTACCAGACTTTAGTGGTGCTTCTGTCAGAAATATAATGGCAATTTTAACATTCTCCTCAGCATTTACTAAATTAAGAATTTCTGCAAACAGATCGATTAATTGGAGCATTATTTAATTTAATGAAACATGATCTGTCAAGGAACGTTAACCAGGCTTCAAAACAAAAAGTTTTGGCACCTTTTTCCAAACAGCAGAAGTGGTAGGGCCGTAACATGAGGTGACAGTCTTAATTTTGAGGATTTGAGGGTAAGATTGACCATTCCTCTTGACCATTATCTACATCTGGTGGATGAGCAGAACCACTTCTCACCAGCATTGAGCTCTGACATTGAGTGTTGCTAAGCTCTCCAGAACATGTTCTGTAGCTGTCACCCTTTCAGTCAACCTGGGTTTTTGCTCTCTGCTTTTACTTTTCCAAAGACGGATGAATGTGTACAAAATGCTGTTCCAGTTATGATGCTAAAAGGCAGCGTGAAAAACTCAAGAGGATCAGAAGATTTGTAAGTCTGCAGATCTCCATAGTCTTTCCCCTCCATCCTGGGGAAGTATGCAAAGGTGGTTTTCCACTACTCGTGCTTTCTAGTACTGCAGTAGGGTTGGCAGCAGGCCAGGCAGCGTTTTTTGTGGAGGGAGCATCCCATAAGGTGCCTCCTGGCAAACTGGCCTCGTGGTGAGTTTGAGGAAGTGTAGATGTGGCAGTTAAAATCAATTTGTCTGTTTGCAACTGAAGACTAAAAGGATTCTTTTACATGATTCACAGCCTTACCCAGAATGAGTCATTGCAGAAAGCCCATCCTCCTCCAGCTCCATAGTACAGGCGTGGGCCAGAGTTGCAATGTCTGCTGTGGTATGCCAAGAGACAGTCAAGTGGAAGGAGCAGAGGCGGTTTGCAGAAGGAGCAAGGAGATCCCAGAATAAGCAATCAACTAGAACTGTTTTGTGAATCTTTCCAGTCAAACGTGCCATCTTTCTTTGAACTTTTCTCACTGCTGTCTTCGCGGCCTCATAGTGGGGAAAGCATCTTTGCCCCAGCTGGGGTGACATTACAGGAACAAGTCTAATCAAATAATCCAGCTCCCAAGCAAAAATGACAATAGGAGGCCACGGCCACACAGGCATTGATTCTGTGTTCCCCATTGACAGCCATTACTGAAGCAGCATCCACTTCTGGTCCTAAGCAGATGCAGGATTCTGATCTGAGTGCAAATGAGAACACTGAACAGGTTAATTTCTTGATAATATCCTTTGATAATTGAGGAATATTAAAGAATCAGTTAAAGTTTTAGATAATTTATTTTCTCCACTACACTAACACAGCCCTGATTTGAACCTGCAGGACCCTTAATACACCCATTAGGAGAGCAAAAAGTGCTGTAAAATCTGTGGGACCAAGGATCTGGGGTTTTTTTATGACACTTTAAGTGAAGCAAAATTTTCATATTACCAAATTATTTAATGACTACGCTTCTCATCAGAAAAAGATATTTGTTATTTCATTAAGGTGAGATATGACCCATAACACAACACTTACCAAAAGACGTTGAAGGTAGCAAGTTCAATGAAGTGACTGAGGCAGGAAGGAAGGGACAGCTAAGAGACAAAACTGTCTGATGCAAAACAAGCAAAAGAAGCAGCTGATGCTTGTTCTTCCTGCTGGTTGCGGGAGTATGGACTCCAGCCACAGGAGCTGCTGCCAGGGATAGTACTGACTCTGGGACTCTGGGAATGAAACAAACTGATCTGTACTGAAAATATCAGCCTCTCTCTTTGGAGTGATCTTTCGAGCTTTTCATCTTCTTCAGCTCCATCTAGGATATTTCAAGATCTTTGGAAAGAGCTAGGTTTTTTTAAGTGGAAAGTACTCACCTTGAGTTTGGTAGCTGATTATGTGCTTTCTGCAGAGCGTGTTAGCCAATGTCATAAACTGCCTCCATGCTTCTGTTTTTTGTGGTGGGTTTTGTGCTTCAATCTGCGTCAAGCTTGCATCATCTTTTAATAAGCTGCCTTCTCCAAATTATTAGTGCCTAATCATGTGTGAGGAGGAAAGGGTACAGAGGACTGAAATAGTTGTAATAACTTTATCTACATCTGAAGCAGCCCCTGTTATTAAGATTAAAATAGGCTGGGATGCAATCATATGATTTTGTGACCTTTTTACACCCCCAGCTGTATCTTTTCTGTTACGTGTATTCACTGTGCTGTCAGAAAGACTTACTCAGATACTTGGAAAAATCCCCAGTGCTTTGCTGATGGCTGTTACTTGCACAGGATATAGGAGAGGCACTGGCAGAAACCTGGGGAACATCCAGTGCCTCAGCTGCCTCTATAATTCACAAAAGCATGTCCTTCTCAGGATCAGTTCCCTCTTTCATAATGTGACTGTTTAAAACAGGTTAGCTGAACTGAGCTTGGAAAAATCTCTTCACTCTTCTGATTCTAAAGAGCATCTAAACATTGACCAATTGTAAACATTTATTCCCTAAAGGTTGGTGACCCCCACTTGGGTTAGGAATCCCTTTCCACTGACTGCCTTGCAGACACAATCCAGGCTCAGTTCCTCATGGCACATTCAGATAATCACAGTTCAGTTATGGAGAAGGGTTTAATTTGATTTGTTAGTACTGTATCTGCCACTTGATGCTTCATGGTATTGATTCCCTAAATCAGAGAGAGCTTCCTCCTTTCTGCATAGTTCACTAAAATTCAATATGTTTTCTTCAAATAATATTTTAAAAGTACAAAAATCAGATGTTTTAAGCCATACATATTTTCAGAAAATGTAGTAGGTGGATTTTGAAGCAGATTTGACTCTCTGCAATCTAGAGAGCTTTTACATTGGATATGGTTTTTACACTGTGGATGCGCGTTTGCTTGGGACAAAATACGGATGCGAAGGATGGTGCTGGGCTGTATCAGTGAAGCACAAGAGCAGACCAGCCAAATGTCATCACAGCCTGGCATTGGTTGAATGGTCAGAGACTGACTGAAACAGACTGACAGTCTCTTTTACTAGCCAGCCTGACATTTGAAAAGGAACTAATGGCCACCAGTGCCTCGCATTTGTGGCTATTCGGTCTGACACATCATAAAAGACTCCAAATGGTTTGGGGGCCTGGAGCACAGGAGGGATGAGGACAGCCTGAGAAACCTGGATTGATTCAGCTGTGTAGAAGCAAGGTAAAAGGGAACCAGATGGTGATTCTCACCATATTCATGTGCAAGAGTTTGATGATAACTGCACTTTGTAGCAAAGCTGTCCTGAACACAAGCAGACTGTATTTCTATGGACTGTGGGAGCTTCACAGTTATCCGTGTCTGTTAACAGTCAAGATGATGCAGCCACTACCTGACTTTGTTTCTGCTTCTTCCCTAAAATTCATGCATCTTTACTTATTTCACGGTGCTGGACAGAAGTTGCCTGCATGCCTTTGTGGTTCTTATCAGTGTTAATTGCCTCCTATTTTGCCAGATGAGCAATTGAATAATATCAGGGGGTTTGGTATGGTCTAAATACAACTTGTTTTTATATTAAAAACTCAGTTCTTTTTCTCCACAAAGAAACTGAAGACATAAGTGCATAATCCTCTCACAATTTAATTAGAGTAACTCCGTTGTTCAAATCATTTACCACCATTATATGCAATGAATTCTAGGATGAATACAGAAGCAGAGAGCAGTGAGAGAAAGAAAAAGAGGGTGAACAATGTGATGAACTATCCCTCTGACTGGGGTTCCCTTTTTTTCCTCCACATCTATGGCCTGCACTGTCACTCCTGGGGGTCCCTTCATGGTCCGCTGGTGTGGGGGGACTTGTTTGGTGGCATAGACAAAACGCCTTTCTCTACTTCAAGGAGATTGCCATCCAGTCATTGGTTGAGAGATGATTGCTCTGGTAGGAAGGGGTGGAAAAGGTAGCAATATGGTGAGATTTTTTTTAAAATGTTGTAATGGGGGAGAGTTTTAGGGACAGATTCAAAGACAACATGAAGAATGTAGTTTCATCAGCTGCCAGGCAGTACTCAGCAGTGCTGTTAGTTTCCTAAGAAAGTTGCTTGGTCCGTTTACCACTTCAAAATAATTATTGACTTTCTAAATGTGTTATAAAGACTCTGACAGTGTCCTCAAAGAATAATTAGACTGTTGTCAAGGTTCAAGGTCAGGGATGTCCCCAGATCCATAACAGACACTCTCTGTTAACCCCTCTCCTCCCCAAAGGGGAAGAAAAAACTACTACTACTACTACTTCTTCTACTACTAAAACGGAATACATACAAATATATACAAAACAAGTATGGAACCCAGCTCCCCTCTGACGGCAGTTATGTCACCATCACCAATTACATCACTGCCACCCCCAATGCTGTGGAGCGGACCCTGGGGAAAAGTCCCAGGTGGACTTGGTGGCAGATAGAAGCTGGGTACAGGAGCTGGATTCTGGAACTCAGCTCAGGAACACACAGCAGAATGGACAGAGCCTTCCTGGGATGCCAGTCATTGAAGCAGGAGCAAAAGAGAGGAAGGGGCTTGACCCTCCTGACCTTTCAGCTCTATACTGAATATGGCACATATAGGATGGAATACCCCACTGGTCAGTTTAGGGTCACCTACCCTGTCTGCTCCTCCCTGCAGGTACAGCATTTACTTTCTGCCCTCATCTCTGTGGTCCACAGGATTTAGCAGTGACCTTGGTCTGCATACCAAGCCTTGGTGGTAACTCTAAACAAGAAGTGTTAGCACTGCTAGAAGCAGACAGTGTCTGCAAAAATATGCTGTTAACTTTAGAAAGTGTAGTTATTTAGGAGAGCTTTAGCTGAAAAGTAAAATCACTGAACAGAATTAATTCTGTTCTACCCCAAACCGGGACAACTGTGTTCAGAGAAATTGCTACTGGTGCTTCAACCTCCATGTGGTGTCTGCAGATAGAGCGCTAGACGGTCAGTTGTCTTTGCACAAACTGTGTGCCTGCGAACTGCAAAACCAGCTCCTCCGTGGTATGGGTTTCAGCAGCAAAGATGAGTGTGCCAAGGCCAGCAGAAACAGAGTGGAAGAAGATTTTGAAAGTTCAGTTCAGCTACATCAAGCTTAAACTGGTGATGGGATATTAAGAAATGTTTGTCATGAAAACATGGTGGGATGGGAATGTCGAGAGAGAAGGAAGGATGGTACCGCTTCTCTTATGGCTTTTGGTAGTACTTTGTACAGGCATTGTGAAGAGCAGCTGCAAATTTCTGCGATGTATTCTTGATCCGTGAGAAAGTTCTAGAAGATTTAGATTAAAGTCAGCATTTCAGTTCAAATTCATTAAAGGAGGTTGTCTGAATCGTATTGAAATCTGTTGATATTTCAAACCTCCAAGGTCAGTCTGCTTCTACAGAATGAAAAGAAATCCAATCAAACAAAAAAACACAAAAAAGATGATGAGAATCAAAGTGAGATCCTGTTCTAGCTGCAATGTTTGGGTCTGTGAACAGTAGTCATGCAGGCTTCCTCATGCCCAGTGGGATCCTTTGTGGTCCTAGCACTCTGGATGAAAAAACAGGTGACAGCCAGACTTGGGTGCAACTCAGGAAAAATAGAAGAAAAAAAATAGTAGCTATTGCATACAGCTAAGAAATAAAGCCAATCTCAAACATTAATTTCCCTCCTTATCATTGATTTAACAGGGCAGGTTTGTTAACTTAATTGCAAGTTACTCTTAAAAATAAGATGCAGGTCAGTTGAACATGCCTTATCAGAATTACAGTTGGTCAGATTTGTTCAAAGTCAGATGCTGTTGTAGTAAAATTGAAGTGAATGGTCAATTCCCCATTTATTTGAATCGTAAAATCGCTGCTGGGTATTTTACACATATCTCTGTTCCCCCTAACCCTCCTCTATTCCCCCTCCATCCCCCACCTTAGTATCTCATGCTGTAGACCATTTATGGCTACACCAGGATTATTTCTTTTTGATATCATTCTCAATATCATTTGGCTATAGGAAGATTCCCCCCCCCACCCCGTCCTGAGAACAGGCAATCCAAGAAGTTGGCAACCTCTTATACTGCCCATGACTGTTGATGCATGTCTGGTTTTAAATTCTTCTTCATGTTGATAGAGTATGAGACTCTCTCTCTTTTTCTACTTTTTGGTACTTCCAGATAAAGACTGAGAGATTATGTGACATAGCAATGTTATTGAGAGGTGTATAGAGAAGAAAAGGGAGGACTGAATTTCTAAGTCTGAGGAGGGTTGAACTCATGACGATGTTCAAGTTCCAGGGAGAGCTCACAGATGCTGCACTGGCACATGTCCAGTTTCTGCAAAGGGAAGATGATGGTGAAAAAAATTCCTATTTTGCTGCTGAAATGGTACCTATATTTTTGCATGCTTTGAGGAATACAAAGATAGCTTTTACAGAGATTGAGGAAAATTGATGGAAAAACTTTTGAATTGGAGGATAACTAATCCATTATTTTACATGAAAAAAATATCACATTTCCTTTTTAATGATGGTTATATTGCCCAGTTTGCTGAGCATTGTCTCCATGGAACTAGAAAAAAAGGTTTTGGCACTGATTCTGGGGCAAAGAAGTCAGCCAGCTCTCAGTGCTGGATTTTCTACAGGCATTTCTGCCTATTCCTACATTCTTTGTTAAGTTTAAAGAGTTGGCTCCAGGACTGAGAATGGATTTCTCTGAGCCAGTGATACAGTTCATGAACACAAGCACATTTCTAACTAGTTTTCAAAATGGAAACACAAGTCATTTGGGATATACGAAGCAACAGAGTGTTAGTTTAAAGAACTGTGTAGCAATGTGGAGAACTTGAAGAGGTTGATGGGGATTGAAATTACAGATTTTGGCATGTATTGACTTTTTCAGTTGAGATGTTTTTATGTTCGTTTCCATTCACAGTTTCACTCATAGGTTCAACCACAGGCGGCAAGCAATATGGCAAATCGCTTCATGCCACAGACACAGTGGACAAGGCTGACTACACTTCTTTGCCTACCTGCACTGTCTTCATGACCACCTGAATGGAAATATTGGCAGTGAGGTGTGGCCAACATCAGCAGCTCATACCAGAATACAAAAGCATCTACTGGCATGGGCAGGGCTGAAAAGGGTCTGGTGATAAAATGGAACTTTTGTTGAAAGATTTTAGTCTGTTTTCATTATTATTGATTAAAGTGCCTCTGGTATCCTTACTTGTTGAGTTACCCCAACAAAATATATCCTTTTTTTTTCTGAAATACTTCATCAAGGAAAATCTGCAAGCCTTGTGAATATTAAAAGAGTGCACGAAGATCACTCAGTGCTGGAGCTAAAAGAAGTACTTAAAGGTTTTCCAAACCAGGTCAAAAAGTGCAGAGAAGCAGTATATAACCTGCACTGAAACTCACAGCAGTGTGATACATTGTTTGCATTTTCATTACAGCTTTTTTTTAAAATTTATGCCTTCCCACAGTGCACTATTTCATAGATCAATAGGTATTACTGTCATTGTGATAATCAGCTTTCAGTTTCCTTTCCCAAAATGTATTCTAGTTATAATTTCTTGTACATATTAAGTAGTTCCTTGCTTTCAATGGAATTAAAGGTTCAGATACTTGTAGAGTATTAGTTAAGTAGACAAAAAAAAAAAAAAAAAAGTGCCTTTATAGTTCTTTATTTATACCTTTAAGAAATAAAGTGACAGTTGTGGCCATGCTTTGCAAATTCTCATCCCTGACATATTTGTTTTGTCTCTCCTCTCTCTCTCTCTCTCTCTCTGTCTCTCTCTCTCTCTTAAGATACCCCTAACTTGCCAGTTAAAATGACATTCTCTCCTTCCAGGGAGTTTCAGCAGAAATTAAGCGAGGAAAAAATCCTCAACTGGTGCAAAATTTGAATGCACTTCTTTCTGTATTTTTTCCTTAGCCATCTGTATTCTTAACACTTTATCTTGTTTTTAAGTGATTTTCATAGTGGGAAAGTGCTCTAAATAAAAGTGGCACTTGGTTTCCAGAAATTTTATTGTGTCACTGTCCTCCCTGCTGGTAAGAAGTTGCTGGACTTAAGCAGCAGAGAAGCAGCATGAACATCTGTGATAATCTGGGGTAACCTGACCTTCATATGTACCACTAAAGGATAATACTGTTATTTTAAAAAATTTAGCACAGATGCAGATGGCAGGTGTCTTACACACAGATGCTGCACTGTGGTCTGCTAGTGAAGGCATCAGTGTCCCAAGCAGTGCCAATGTCCCCATGAGTCTGAGAGTTCATGACAGCAGACTAGATATCATGACTAAGTTTCAGCTTTTAAGAGAAGGCACTGCAGTTTTGTTCTCAGAATTTGACAGAACCTATTATTAAATGTCTTGTTCAAAATTTGGAATAAAGTATAAGTCTTCAGAAACAACTGCATCAAGACAGGTCTTTAGGAAGCTTAACAAAGAGCATTCCTCCTGTCCTGGCTTCAACTACTGGAAATAGGTAGTCAAAGGGCCATTAAAAGCTATCCTTGTCTTTGGTATCAAAGTTCTGGTCCTGATTCCTCTACAAGGCCCTCACACACTTTATGTCTGTCAGGACTGAGGCTGTTAGGGGTGGTTTTTGGTTTCTTTTTCTTTCTAAAAATAGCCCTGTTTATTTCCGACACTCTAAAATGAAGCAAGAAATGTATTTCAAAACTTCTTGCAGAAACATGAAAATTTCCATACATCTTATGTGATCAAGCAAAACATTCAACCTATCTCAATGTCCTAAAAAGTAGTATTTAGAATAAATATACTATCACCTGGATCACCTGGAACAGGAGTTCTCTTTTTTTTTTTTTTTTTTTTTGTTTGTGGGGAGGGTGTTTTTTTTTTTTTTTTTTTTTTTTTTGTGTGTGTGTGTATCTGTACCTTTGTGTTTCCACCACATCATGGACTCTAGGAATTAAAATCGTTCTCTGGAGGTAGAACTTGCTGGACATTTGCCTTAAATATGGACCCTGAAGACCAGATGTCTAGCCCTTCAACAAAGGCTGAATCCCTAGCAGATTGGTGCCTTCTGACCCTGTAGAAGTTAATCTCTCTTTGAACAACCTGTCTATGAGTTCTCTTTCCTTCATATCAGGTGGATGCTTTGCCATGTGATATAATGCTGGAGAAAGGATGCTGTACCACATTACAGCCACAAGAAAGGGAGATGCAAAATATGCTCTATAAAAAGAAAAAAAGCTTTTATCTTGCTCTCCAGATTTAAATCTCTGGCCTCAGCTCTGCAACAAAAATAGATCTGTTATACTCAAAATTTTAAAGAAAAGCAGTGCTCTATCAGGCAAAATTAGGATTATCTTTAAGGAAAATGTACATATTTACTCACACATCAAATTTTGCCTCTCACTTTCTGGAAAACAGTTTAAAGCTGACAAGGATTTAGATTGTCTTGAATCATTTGACTAAGAAAGAAGAGAAACTCATCAGCATTTGTAGAAAACAGAAGGTATTTCTGTACTACTTAGTGGTGCTCTTCATTTATTTTTGAAACCAAACCAGCAAAAATTGTTTCATTCTTGTTTATATCAGGTCAAATGTTTATGCTGTGTGTTAAGTAAATCTCTGTTTACTGTCTAGTCCTCCTTCCAATTTAGAAACTGCATAAAATTACCAAAAAGTGTCTTTGGATATCTTGATAATATTTGCTTTGTTTCTGAAAATGTAAGTTAATTTTCTTGGATTATGAGATACTTATGACACCATTTTTAAACTTCAGTTTCAGAAGAAAAATACCTGCTTTGTTGCACCCTATTAAATCTCTCTGTGTGTTTATTTTACCAAGCTAATCTGTCAAGATGAAGTCTGTCATTTTATGCATTTGTAATGCACTTGTTACCATGGTAGCTGGGAAATGAGTCCACAATTTAAATGACAAAGACCCCAAAGCAGCCATGCTACCCAGGCTTCCTTGGGTCTTGACTGTTTATTAAGATCACAATTCTTCTGATGTTTCCTGAAGAGTTTATGGAGTTCTGTGGTTGCCTGTAGAGCAGTGCTTTTACAGCTGAATGAACTTTCAATGCAGTCTGACAGAAGCAAAGCCTGAGCAGAGCACTCTTATCTCCACTGATAAGTGGATGAGTGAAGTATCTGCATTTCACCATGAGCTCTGCCATGTCAAGTGTTTCACTAAATATGTTCACTGTTAAGGAAATAAATCTTTACAATTGACCTAAACTGTAAACCAAGATCTTGACGAGGTATCTACCCTCAGTTGGGAGAGGTTGCAAAGCTTTGTACCAAGTGTACACTCAGTACCAGGTACGCTTTAATTCAGAGGTGAGAGAGACATGAACAATGGTCGTAACTAGACCAAAAGGGAACCTGCTGCACCTTAGTTGTCAGCAGTAAATTGAGAAGAAAATTGAGTTGTTCATCTTCATTTACTGTCTAAACAACAGCAATGGGAATGAAAGCTAGAGATGCCTCTGCCTTTCAAGTACTCCTCACCTTCTTTTGCCATCCTTTTCATTATTTTCTTTTTAAATATAGTCTAGGACTGGAACTGACACAAGTGTCTTTAGTCAGACTTCATGAAACAGCTGCATTTCAAGGTCCATTTTCAAAGAGTTTTTTTCAATTTTCTGCTTCTTTGCAACTGACGTGAATTCAGGAATAATTTCTTCCTGCAAGTCTTCAATGTGCGTGTTTGTGAGAGTGTGTTACATTCATAAAGCTGTAACAGTTTTGTTTTAGCCCGTGGTGGGAAATGTAAAAGAAAACAGCTTTTTGTCAGCTCTTTTGTCCCAACAGGTTTGTATTTGATAATGCATTTTCAATTGTAGTATTTAAACCCTTTCTGCTTTGATGGAATAAACGCACGTCACATATTCACGGTAAACACATTTGAAGTAGCAGTTCCAGTTTCAAGCCTGATCATCTGTTTATTATGAACAAATGCCCCCACTGTTGTTTTGCATCCACATAAGGTTTTGGTTTGTACCAGAAATGTGTTGATCCGTTCTTACTGGTCAGCATCACTCAGTGCTTGTCTTAATAATTCACTGAGAAAATGAAGACCAAAGAGTGAGAGGGAGAATTTACGTTTATTAGGGCAGTTAGAGTTCAGTTTGTTATTTTATTCTTATGTGTTGAGAAAGCAATTTTGTTTTCCTTTTTGAGGATGTGACAGTATTGTTGAAAATGTCAAATTTCCTCTTTAGTCACTGCAGGCTGGGTACTGATTTCTTTCTGATGATAGGACGAGAGGAAATGGCCTCAGGTTGTGCCAGGGGAGGTTTTGATTGGATATTAGGAAGAATTTCTTCACTGAGAGAGTGGTTAGACACTGGAACAAGATGCCTAGGTTGGTGCTGGAGTCATTATCCCTGGAAGTATTCAAAAAACGAGTAGATGTAGCACTTGAGGCTATGGTCTAATGGTTAGGGAAATCTTGGGAGGAAGACTGGACTTGATGATCCTAGAGGCCCTTTCCAACCGTAGTGATGCTATGATTCTTGCTTCTGAAATAATCAAATGCATGACTTTAAAAAAAAAAAAATCAACATTTTTTTCAACTTTTTCTTACTAAATGTAATTTTGGGCAGTGAAATCTTTCTTGGCAGTGAAATCTGATTTGTCTGGCAACTATGTATGTGAATAGAGTCTTCAATGAACATGGCAATATGTTTCATTGAAACAGTGTAATCTGTTGTAAATATTATAACCTCTTCATTCTTACCCTTGAGCTGCCAGATTTCTTTTGCTTGTATTTTTAAATTCTTTGTTAAACAATGTTTCAGTTTTCTCCACTGGAATATTGGAACATACCAGGTAGACTTGGCAGTGTAGGAGGTGTATAGTTCCCAGAAGCACCTTGTACATTTCCAGGAAGTGAAATGATTAATTAACTCTCTATTTATGTTTCTATTTGATTCAAAAGCTTGATTGAGTCACTCTAGTGACTGATTTAGATGAATGTTCCTGGGACTGCATTACTGCATAATTAATCCTTATAACCAAGTTGCCTTGTTTCCACAAGGATACTGCTTAGAAAATGACACTCAATTGTGTCACAGAGGCATATGTGAAGGGTGGAAATGTTGAAAGGAGGTGTTCATCCTCTACTCTGAACAGGACCAGATCTGAGATCAGTTTTCATCTGGAGCAGGAGGAGATGATCTAGAGCTACAGGCATGCAAGTTCCTTGAGTATAAAACATACAGTCCTGTTTAACTAGAGTAGATGAGGCCAGAATTTTATTTAGCCCACAAGTATGATCTACTTTTTTTTGAAGAAACATCACCTATGCAGCAGCTGTCATATCTCCAGAAAAAAAGAATCTCTTAAGCTAATGTCTTTCTTTCGTTTACTATGATTTTAAACTGAACCCTTTGCAAAAGTTCTGTTACAGAAAACAGTTAAGACAAATCCATCTTCCTTTAGGTAGGGATTGTTGTTATTTATTCCCAGACTTTCTCTGTTGGTTCAGTCTCTGCCAGGTCTCAGCTTAAGAGAATGTTTGAAGAGTATATTTGAGATTCCAGGTTCTACTGAAAAAAAGCTGCTAAAAGAAACAATTGCCATGCATATTGATTGAGGTGGCATAGGGAATACTTACTTTTTACCTTTCTTGTATGTTTCAAAACTTTCCATATTTGGCATTTGATATATCCTTTTGCACATGGGATGACACCTTTAAATTAGGAAAATCAGGCTTAATTTTCTGCTTTAAAGTCTTTCCATAGACTCTTAACTGGCTTGGGATATATTAATTCACAAGTTATCTCTACTCTTCCCAATCCACTTCACTAAACTACCTAGTAGTAGTAATTAAGAATCCTTACCAACTAGGATCCTAGTAATTAAGAATCCTTACCAGCTAAATGCAGCAATACTAAAAGTAGGAGGCTCCAGTTTTGGTTATCAAGAGACTAAATGAAGTCAAAGTCCTGTCCAGTCAGATTTCTGTGGGCTCTGTTTGCAGAACAGGCTGCCACACAGTAGACGTGAAGGAATCTGAGTGTGAACAGTCTCTTGCTGTTCTTCAGCAGATTTCAGAGCTGTCTCTGTCCTTCATGTCAATATGACCTGGAAAGTAAAGAAGGCCAAGTCAGCTCAGGTCATCATCAGACCTCTAGTCTTCACTGAGATCTCCTGTTTCCCTGAGGTTACCCTAAATACACATTCCACTTTCTTGAGCAAAGTGCATCAGACTTTATTTTCTTCATGTTTTGTCAAAATACATTATTGAAAACTTTGTCTACAGCAGTGTCATGACGTTCATAACGATGGACCAATGAGAAGCACAGACTGGGTTCAATTGTATGGAAGGACAGCCTTAATAAGCACAGGAAAGCTGAGGGATTTTGATTCAGCTGCTGCAGAATGAATATTTTAAATCTAAATCATTTCACACAGGACTACAATTGTCAATTATTATTCTTTTCTGAACACCATGCTATTTGCCAAATGCTTCTACTTAGCTTTTCCAGACTGATGATTGTTGTGAGTAAAACATGGTCTGAAGTGTCCTGGAGCAGTTAGTACAATTTTCACATTGCTTTATTTGCAATGTCTTGCTGGATGGGGGACAAGGCTACTCTTGTGAACAACTGGAGAGACAACACAAAGTTCTGTAGAGGAACTTCCTTATAGCTTCCTCTAGCAGTCATTTTTTAATGTCTGATTTTAGAAAAATATTACTTCCTCCATCATATTAGGTCAACACAGCTGTATAAGAAATCATGTCATTTAAGAAACAAAGTAAATTATTCTTGCCGCTATGATGATTAGATTTGAGCAACATATTTTTTTCCTTTTGCACCATACAGCCATAGACGTAAGTTCAGTAATAGACTTATTTCCCTACAGAAATTTGACTGGAGTATGCAGTAGTTTGGCATCTTGATGTCTCTTGCAAAACAACAAACATTTATCATGTTGTACGTTTTAACTCCCTCAAAGATTGATACATACCTTTCCCCGCTTTCCCATCTCTTTTGTAGCATCCACTGTTTTAGACCTGTTTTAATCCTAGAGTCATGACTGATACACCTACAATAATAGTGTCTTTAACAGTAGAATAATGAAAGTTGCTGAGATCCAAGGATCCTCATCACCCTCAGTCTGGTAATTGAATAAAGAGGGAGTGATCTTACTTAACTCTTTATTTTATGGCTATTGTTTTCCACAGGTTGTTCAAAATTTTGCATAAAGACCCTGAGACATATCAAAGGCTTGCTTTCAGATTTTCTGAAAGTGCGTTATGAAAACAGGGTCTTTTAAAAATGTCACAACTGTTTCTTGCTCCGAAATGACTCTTGAAAATCCGTCATTCAGAGATCTTTGTGAATCATGAATGGAAGTACATTGCAGCTGTGTGTACAGAGTACTTACTTGTTCAGCATTTGGAGCCATTCCTCGTCCAAGAGCATGAGCTACAGGCCGTGCTATGTTCTGAAATGGTTTGCTGGCAGAAGCCACCTGTTCAGTCCCTTTTTAAAGCTCCTCTGTCCCTGAGCTACCCTGGAAAGCTCATTACACAGTATGAGTGTGGATTCACAGACATACTATTGTATATGCCAAAGTACCAAATCAAAACTCCAGCACGGGTTTCAGGCCCTTCTGGTAAACAGCATAATAGTTTGTATCACAAAGAATTTCTGGGGAGTGAAAGAAACAACCTGGGATTTCAAAAAAACTTTGCAAGATGGAAACAGGTACTTAAGCATCCTGTGTGAAGACAGTGCTGTGGAGGACAGTGGAGATTAATACTTTAACACCATGTGAGGGTATCTAACTTGAATCTAACATCAAACACGCAGAAAATCCATTTCCTATACAGGTCTGGCAGCCTTCACTGAGTGTGAAAAGCTGCTAAGTGCAAAGAGAAGAAATTTCTTTCCTTATTATAGCTCAGAACAGAAGCAGGAAGAGGCTGCTTATTTTACTTCTCTACTTGCTGTTCAGAAGAGGCTGAAAATATTTTCTTTAATTGCTAGAAAGGGCTTGATAAATAAAATAAAGTTCAAGATTATTTTCTTTTATCTGTACTTAAAAAACACCAACATTCATGCGGAGGGAAGTCTGGACTCTTTTAACCAGAAGAAATCTGATGAGAGAGATGGGATGTTCTTTGGTGTTTGTAGTATTTTAGGATGCTATTTTGCTGTAGCTGGATTAACTAAAGTGAACACTAGTCTTTTTTTAATTAATTTGTAAAAATACCACATAGAAATAGGTCAGTAAATGAAGGCAGAAGAATAGGTAGACAAAAGAAGGCTGTGCAGATTTAGGATAGTTTTCAAAAGTGGAGGGGAGCAAAACACCAGCAGTATTGTTAGAAAAAAAAAGTTCAATGATCTAACTCCTCACAGAAGATCCTGGTTTCAACAATCTGCCTGCTCCTGCTGACTTTAAGCTCTTCCCTTTACCTTCCATCTAAACTATCAAGGCACCTACTGCTGTGAAGCTGGCAAGGAAATTATGGCTAGGTATTTTAATAACTGTATTTTCACTGTAATATGTGCTGCCAGAAAGATCCTCCTGCACTGCCAGATTTCCTTTCTTTCTAAAGTGCATAATAATTAAAGAAATCTTTTTTAGGTCTTTGTATGGTTTTGTTTGTGGACACATTTCAATTTTCAACATACTTATTCCCAGGAGCTTCACCCTCTGAAGTCCATTTACCATTTTAAGAATTTTTTAAGAGTGGAAAAATTTGAAGTGAAATTTTTCTGTTTATCACCTTGAGGCAATTTTAATAATAAATGACTTAGAATGTGATGATTCAGATAGTAATTAGAATAAACAAACTAAATTAATGAAAAGAATTTAGCTGTATAAACTCTCCAATGTACTTAGGGTAATAATAAACTGTGATTAAATAATAAAAAAAAGCTTTCTTATGTACAGTACTAAATAAAGATAAGACATATTTAAATGAACTGGCTCTTTGAATGCTAGTCAAGGTAGAAAAATCTGGATTTACAGTGGCAGATGTTTGGCAGTCCTGATGCTCATACAACATCCTGAGGACTGGGAAGAAAGTCCAGGAGGAGGACAGTTTCCACTGTTGCTCTGAAGGCTGGATGCTCCTTCTGTCTCTAAGGTCAGTCTAGGTAAAAGCTTCTATGTAAATTTTCTTTGGGTCTCTAGCCTTTGTCTTATGTGCATAGCCACTCTGTCTGTTACAGGTATCCTTATTCTGATAATTATTTTGTACAGATGAAAATTAAGACAGATGCAGGCCACTACAGATGGTATATCTAACTAAGGGTTACATCTGGCTCTTAGTACTACATTGACAGTACACTATCTTCTACTTTTCTGTTTGTTTCTCTTCTTAGTCTTCATGTCAATCACAAGCTGCACCTCACATATTGATTTGTACTGCCAACTGCCTACACAGTGAGTTCCCTGACTCACACTAGGTGTCTTTGAGTATGGGAGGAGGTGACCCTGTGAGCCAAGAATGAAGGATGAGAAGGTTTCAACAGAAAGAGTGACTGAATTAGAGTTGCATACGTATGTTCTGCCATACCCTTTCTTCTGTAAAGGAATAAATTTCATCTGGCAAAGGAAAAAGCAGTTTTATAAATAAATATACAAGCAGGCAATTTTATAAAATGCATATTAGTAACCCAAGTAAATTTGTAATGAGATATATTTTCAAACATCACGTCTATCATCCAGATTAAATATTCCTTCAGTGTCTTTTGGAAGACACTAATGGAAGCAATACAATTTCTAACCATTTTTCTGCAAAGACTATACTACTTGAACAGACAAATCTTTCCTTAAGTTGTAGTCATTTTTAGTGATTTATTTTGTTGTATAATCCCCTGCGTGATTATCAACTCATCTTCCCATCAACTGCTATTCATCTGTCACTCTCTTCTAGCTTCATTTTACTTGACTTAACTACACTTTCTTATTACTGAGGCCTCCAGTTTTGGTTTGCCATCTCTTTATCAGTGAGTTTGTTTTAATGAAAAAGAAAAAAATAAAGTAGGTCTTTGATCTGTATCCAAAATTTAAACAGAATCCATTTGGTTTTTTTTAAAAAATCAGATAGTTAGACAAATATTTATTCATTTGACTGGGATTTTAGACAGACTGAAAAGAACAGTGGCAACTGTATGACAGGTCTACAAAGCATGACTTCTGAAAAAAATGTGTATCAACTGGTGTTGCATCACCATCAGAAATGAAAACTGGGAACAGATGGGGAAAACATGGCAATAGTTTCCAAAAGTATACCTGGCTAGAGCCAAGAAAAAGAATAATCTCTTCATTATGACTGTGTTAATGAGATAAAAAAATGTGCTTAAATTTCTGTGAAAACATTGAGGACGTTGGTATCAGACAAAGCATTCTAGTAGTACATGGCTGCTGAAAGCAGCTGCATAATTCTAATTATTGCAGGCTAGTTTGGAAAAGGGAATGCAAAAATACAGTAAGAACAATATGCTTTAGCATAGCTTTAAATATGCCTAGGAGGTTAGAAATTTAGAAGCGCTCGTTGTCCTTGGCTCAGCTATTTCTTTGTGGCTTTGTGGATTTAGGAAGGTCAAATTCTCCTTCCTAAAGCAATGCAAACTTACATTAGAGTTACTAGGGTAATGCAGACATTCAGGATGTTCTCATAGCCTTACATCATGCTGAGATAAAGAGTAACAAGGAATCACATGCTCAAAGACAAAAGAGTAACTATTCATATTAGTTAAATAAGCAGCAAGAAAATTAGTTTTGATATTGGAAACAGCCTCATTTAGTATTAAATTGTGGTTCTGTTGCCAGGTAGTAGTGGGTACCTGATCCACCATTTTCTTTCATTTCTGTGGCATTTCTGCAGTAGAGCTGCACCTCACTAAGGCTGATCTAGCTGAGTTGGAAGCTTCTGTGTTTTGGCTGCTTTAGCTGCCTGGGCAAGCTCAATAGCTTAGCTATCTCCATGCAGGTTGTTTCTCTATCACTGAGGTGGAGGGAGTGTACTGAGTCTGGCTGTGTTTGAGTTAATTTTCTTCATAGGATCCCACATAATGCTGTGTTTTGGTTTCATGGCTACAATTTTGCTGATAACACCCTAATACTTTGGCAATTGCTGAACTGCCCTTGCCCACTGTCAAGGCTCTCTCTGCTTCTCTCTGATTCCCTGTGCAAACAGGCTATGGATGGGCAAGAGTTTGGGAGCAGATGCAGCCTAAGAGTTTACTCAGATTGACCAAAGCTGTATTACATGTCATACAACATTGTACTCAGCAATAAATGCTGGGGTGGGGGGCAGGGAGGCAGATCTTTCTGAGGTAGCTGTTGCTTACGGACAGGCTAGGCATTAGTCTGCTTTTGGGAGGTAGTGAGTAATTTCCTTTGCATCACTTTGTTTGGGATTTTTCTTTTCTTTCAGTTATTAAACTGTCTTGAGCTGAACTCACAAATTTTTCTCATTTTTCTAATCTGATTCTCTTCCCCTCCCTGCTGTGAGGGTAAGGGAGAGAGAATGAACAAATGGGTGGGTGCTCAGTTGACCTGTTGACCAGGGTCAAGCCAACACAGGAGGTATGAGTGCAATCTATCTCTGAGATTATATGGACCCTGAGCTGTACCAGGGCTATCCTTGAGGGATGTGTGGTACCATAAAACATGGCTAATCTCAGGTGAAGCATATGTGGGAAACAAATTTGTTTCCAGTTCTCTGCACTGTAGTATACAATGGTAATCCATTCTTAGACATGATTTACTAGTTAAAATCCAGAGAGAAGGTTATTTTAAACCCCTTGATTATACCTGCTTTTACTGTGGTAAAACAAGCAAGGAAAGAGAGAAACAACATGACTCTCCTCCTCAAAAACCAAACCTATGGCATGTAACCCTGATACAAATTTTGAAAACAGATATTGTTTGACTAACCTGTCCAAACTAGAATTTATGTAAGTCCCTCTGAGTCAGCTAAGCTATAGATAGAAGTGTTGCATATCAGGGAAAACACAATTTGTCTTCCTGACGGAGAAAAGCTATAAACATCTGAGGGCTGAAAATATATTCCCAGATATTATGAAACATTAATTGCTTGTCTAAGAAGACCTGTTTTATTTCTGTGCCAGCTCTGCACAGCAGAGACTGTTAGAGTGAACTGTGGAGACATTCCCACTAGGAACTGTTGGTTTGGGTTTGTTTTTCTATTTGAGAGCTTATACAATGTCAGAGTGACCCTGAGCAGCGTGTACTAGCAGGTGTTTGTGTAAGATCACATGAAATGAACATAAATGCTGTGAAATTTTTGAATAATTACTGCCTAAATGAGTAAAAGTGTCTGTCTGAATTGCTTCTTGCAGTTAGAGTGGAAGGAAAACTTGAGGGAGCAACAGGAAAAAGAATTAAATCAGCTTTCAACACCACAAAGTGTACACGTAAATCTGACTTGGATTTTACAAATATGCAGATGAACCACTGGAGAACTGCTGTCTCCAAATTTCACACAGTTTCCTCTATGTGAAGGGCCCCACTGTAATTTTCTTCCAAGAAAGTGTTAAGCAGCCCAGCAGAGAACGATCAATAATTCAGATGTGAGGCTCTACCTGCTGCATGGACTTCCTTCAAAGAGAGATGAGTAATTATAGTAAGTTCATCATCTCCTTTAAAGAGAAAGATCCTCTCCTCCTAAACAGAAAGAACAGAATTGCCCACCAAATTGAAAGGTTAGAGAGGAAATAACACTGTGCTATAATAGCCATGTTTCACCTACAGGTTTGCATAAGAGCTCTGGTGTTCTCAGTGGGTTTTATTCATTGTTTCAAACTTAGGATGTTCACAATTGCACAGAGCTAAGAAGCTTTTGTCATGTATGCTTGTTTGCATTAATATATAAAATCCCTCATAACCCGAGGCTCTGTCTTTGAAATTCTAGAAGAACTCAGCAATTTCCAGTAGTGAAATAAAAGCCAGCTGCTAGAATTTGTTCATAACATGGAGCATGTGGAGCTAAGATAAGTGAGGAACTGAAAATATCTATGTCTTCCAAACAGATGGGGGTAAAAATGTATTGCCTTGTAGTAAGGCCTCTCTTATCCTGCAGCTCACATTTGTTGCCCAAAACTCACCATGACCATATACAGAAAATATATTAATTATTTGTTGTCAGTGATGATGCCTGTTTTACTTGTTTAGTCTTTTTTTCCAAGTTATGGTGCCAGGAAGGACCTGGTAGCCAGGGTCCATTGCACCACTCTCAGCCAGGGAACAGGCCAGGCTGGGGACAGACTTTTTTTCAGGATGCTTCTGTGAAGAAAGAAAAAAAAAAAAATGTTCTACAGAAAGAAGGGTGTGAAGCCATGGGATGGAGTGTGACTTGAGGGTGACTTGTGTTCCCCATGTTACAGATGTATTTGCAACTACAAGATGGACAAGCGTCTGTGGGGTTTTTGGTCTAACAGGCTGAGGAAGGGCTACTGGGTACAAATTATACTCCCCAGTCTAGAGAGCTGAGAAACACAGAAAACACGTCTTCTCCTTTTTTTATATCTGTAGCGTTGCACAAATTTAAAATGTTTTTCCTCTTCTGGTAGAGCGTTACT
>NW_008583374.1:0-11963 GCF_000691845.1 Merops nubicus | reverse complement strand
TTCTGGAGGGTGCATGTTTTACGTACTGGCATCTGCTCACACAGCCTGTGCTCTGGTAAGAAAATGTGCTGCAGGCACCTGTGATTTGGTGCTCACCTTGGGCAGCTTAAATGTGCAATTGTCAATAGCAAACACAGCCTGCAAGATAGATGGTCCATGACTTTGTGCTCTTTGACATTGTGGAACTCTGCCTGCTTCTTAGCTAACATTGATACAGCTTTTGGCTGGTGCTGTGTTAGAAAGATCTCCTGCTTTCCGTATCTCTAATTACTGTCTTCTAGGTAGCTGTGCCAATTAATTACTTCTTTTCTGGGCTATCTCCCCTTCCTCGAGGGCTGCTTGAAACTGGGCCACCTGTTGGTAACATATATGTATTTCTTCTGGAAAGGGCAGAGGGAGCACCTTGTCCCCCCTCTGATGTTAGCAAATGGACCTTGACTTGCTGATCAAAAATATTTGCAGTGGGAGCCTGCAGGTGCTACAGATAGCATTAAGGGGGTTTCATACCACTTCCACTCACTCAAACAGGACCAAACAGAAGTCTTGCACATTTAGTCACCGAATATTTAGTCTTGCACACAGCAATACTGACCATACAAAGATGAGTTTTCTCTTTGTCTCTTCCTCATTTTCATCATTCAGTGGCTATTCCCTTTGCTTTCTTTTCCTCCTCACTGACTTAGTGTTTACAGCTACTTCTCAGACACGTTATTATCCGAAGTTACACAGCAGAATATATCTTTCTTTCCTACTGTGCAGAACTGGTGTTCTTACGAACAGTTATGGAAAATTTAATGCATTTTTATATAAAAAGATACTAAGTGGACTAGAGAGGCCATTATTTAAAAAGCCTGCAATATGTTCCATGTTTTGAACAGTAGATGAGACATTTGAAATTAAATGTGATCACTTAATCTTTTTATGGAATGAGTTGTTTAAAGTCTGTTCTGAAATTAACTCCCATGTGATAGCTGCATTATGGTTTTCTTATGATTAAGCTCAAGTTTGTAAAAGTACTATATGATTATTTGATTGCCCATGTGAAACAGTCAGTTTTCCATTTTTTAGGCAGGAGATTATACTGAGTACAGCAGGTAGGTGGTTGCAGGAATGAGATCTCAAAAGGACCTCTATTTGGAAAAGTGCAATTTTCCTATTGTTGCACATACTCCAGGGAAGTAAAATAGTGGTTGTGCCTTATCTGTCTCAGTATGTGGGACATTTGAAAAATGGAGCCATCTCATTATATGGAATCCAGAGGGAGATATGCTTGTGTGCAGAACATGCCCTGCGGATGGGTATCTGAAACAGGGAATTACTAATGCCTCAGCACATCACTGACACTTGCACAAGGCAGGAACACAGAGCATAGCTGTACTAACAGCAGCTTCACACAGCTGAAATCTCATCCCTCTCAGTGGTGCAGGGTGAATATGTTTTCACTCAGGAAAGAATCTAAAACTTTAGAGAGCTAAGCAGGTACTCCGAAATATTCTTTATCTTTAGAAAACTCTAGAGAAGGGGCAAAGCTTTAGGACACCCATAATGTGCACCATAAATGGCTTGATTGATAGGTTCTGACTTACTGAACCTCCATTGTTGTTCTATTAAACTTAAGAAACTTCCATAACTCCAGAGGAATGAGTATCATTGCTGTAGGTTCTTGCTACATGAAAGACAATTCTGTTTGACTCTACACGCTTCATACACCTTGATTTATGACAATTGCCATCCAAGGGGTTGTTTTCTTTTCTGCAAGGATGTACACATGTGATGTAAATGTCTAATTCTTTTTTTTTTAGAATAGGAGACCATTCTTTACTTTAAAAACCTCCTTCATCTCTGTTCTCAAAGTTCTACAAACAGAACAAAGATTTTTTTTCCCCTCTGCTTTCCCACTCAGCAAGTTCTTTTTCTTCTACCTGATGGGAGAGGAAGATTTCTCATTTGCAACTGTCTGAATCACTAAAATCTTTTTGCAAGTAAGTCATCATGCTGTAACAGTTTAAACACCTTAAAGTGTAAACAATCCAGCCAATATGCAGGTTTTTAATACACTAAAAATTGATGTACTTTTTTCCCCCTGTGTCTTTGGTTTCTGGTTTCTTTTTAATAAATTGCATTATTTTAATATACCTTAAAAACATTTAGATTATTAACTTTTGGCATTTGTAGATTGCTGTTATTACCTGGTTGATACCTTTGTGGTTGATTTTTAAAGCATTTTATAGACTTCAGACTAAACTAATCTTTGTCAAGAAGAAACAGAAAAATTTTGTCAGCATAGCTGCAGCAAGGTATATGCATGGAAGGCATTTATATTATTAACATATAGCTCAAAATAATAATAATAAACTTGATAACAGCATAATACTGTTCACAAGTGCTTACCATTTATAATGAAGACTGTTGTAATACTGTAAAATTCTATGGCTGAGAGAAGGATGAGCCTTTGACAGTGATGTGCATGTGGAGTTTTGAATGTCTAAATTTTTTGCAGAGAAAACTGTTATTTGATGGTTAGATGAGTTCAGAAAGACAGTGAGCACAGAGCTGGTGTGCATTATAGGCCATATACCAACTCCTGTTTTTCCTTTAATCTTCCATCAAGGTGAGTCCCTGCTAGCAGGGGAAGGGAGAGAGAGGCAGAAGAAACAGCTAAGCACTGTATCTGGACTCAAGGTGCACGCCTTGCCATGCTGTCCAAAAAATGTGTTCAGAAACTTCCTGAACTTCAGGTGGCTAATGGTTTCCCATCCAGGATCCCACCCCTAGCCCAAAATTGCAATAAACAGGGCTTGGTCAGCTCTGAGGGTGTACTCAAGCAGGAAGAGCTGGGTTGTGACTGTCTCCCTTTTCCTCCCAGTCTTTTTTGTTTATTAGCAATCATTTCAGCACACACTCCTCACAGCTACCTAGCCCTGGTAGTAAGAGGAATCCAAGTTTGCTGTCTTTTCCCTAGTTTGAGAACAAATACCACAACTGAGTAGCCCCTTTAATGTAATATGGAAATATTTCTAATGAAGCCAACATAATTTTTCTTTCTGACAACACTACATTTTCCAGGGGAGGATTAAGCTCTTTGTTTTACCTCAGCCCTCAGAGCTTTTTGCTCTGTTGAAAGATTAGCTATATTTTGGACTATGACAGTCTTGAAATGTCAGCTTGCAGACCACCTAGCCAGAGGGAGCTGAAGCATTACCAACGAACCTCCAAAACCTGACTTTCCATTATGAGTTCACTTTTCACTTTGTGTTTCAGAAAAGAAGCAGAATACAGTTGGCTTTCTCTGTGTCACCCTTTATTTTACATCTTGACCGTATCTCCTTTAATAATCTTTGCTCCATATAAACCACTGCTTATCTCTAACAACCCTTCAAGGTACTGCATCAAGCTTGTTGCACTTCTATGAATACAGAATCATAGAATTGTTTTGGTTCGAAAATACCTTTAAGATCATAAAATCCAAACATTAACCCAGAACTGCCATATCACCACTAAACCATAACCCTAAGTGCCATCTTACATATCTTTTTAATACCTTCAGGGATGAGGACTCCACTATTTCCTTGGGCAACCTGTTCCAGTGCTCGACAACCATTTCTGTGAAGAATTTTTTCCTAATATTTAGCATAAACCTCCCCTGACACAACTTGAGGCCATTTCCTCTTTTATTCATAGTGAGAAAGATGTAGTAGACTAAGGTGGAATAAATTCCGTTAGGAAAACTCATGAATATAAAGGTGAGTTTTAAAATTACATGTATTTATGTGTGATGATTTGACTGCGTTTAACACGATACCCTTCAGATCGCAATACAAATACAACAAGAGTAGAGTCAAAAGTGTCAGATGCACATGTATAAAAGTGAAAACACTTGAGTCTGTTTGGATGTGGAACTTCATAACCCCAGCTTCCACCAAAGTCAGATCACAAAGTCAGGTCAGTCGTCTGTAACTTGTACACAGGGTCACTGGAGACAGGGAAGTTGTTTTTCTTTACACCAAAAAAAAAAGTACAAAAAGGTACAAAGATGTTGTATAACTGTGTCTCTTTGAAGATACAGTTACAGGTGACGTAAATAGGAACAGAGATATCTACCTCCTTGGAATATAAAGTCCCCTGTGAATACCTGCCTAAATTTGGACACAGTAAAACTGGCTCAGGTAAAAGTATTGCAAAATCTTACTGTATTTGCTGCATGTCCTTCAGTAAACTGAACAAAGAAAATAAACCTGAACAAATGCAAAGCTGTTTCCTCACGGTTTACTAACATAGACTGGAGCAATTTCTCTTGGTGAAGGAGCCTAATCATCTTCCTATCTCCTCCTCTTACACATAGGACTTATGACAGCACCTAAACTGACACTTAGTAAGAAGAATGAGGCATCCCAGGAGGGCACATGAGCAGGGTTGACAGCAAACCTCAGTGCCAAGCATAAGGCTTATGGGAGGTGAGGTTTGCTCTGCGCAAGGGGTGCAGCTAGCTCAGGTAGTAGCATGTGACAACAGCAGAGGTTCTGCAGGCAAATGATGTACTTGGAGGGATGTTTTGGTGGCCATCAACAGAAGGCACAGCTTGACCAAGCTTGCCTGCTTGCTTTGTCAGTACAACAGAGCAGTATTTCACTGAAGGAAGAGATGTCTTTCTCCACTGGGTTAATACTCAAAGAATCAATGCTTTAAGGTGCATGGCCTATGTTGTGGAAAACAGTCATTTGTTATGGGCTGGCCAATGGACACAGATAAATTGTGTGAGGTCAATTCAGCAGCCATGAATCCACTCCAATCCTCATCAGGCCTCTACAGATGAAACAAATTCACACAAATTGTGTCCCAACAGAAGGTCTGTAGGGTGCAAGATTAATGTGATTAATGGTCTCTGATATATAAAAACTGGAGCAGATGAAGGAGTGAAACACAGATGATTATTAAATAGTTTAGAAATCAGGAAGTTCAGTCCAAGGTCAAACTGAAGACAGACAGAAAAAGAATTAAGCACCATTTGATGCACTATAACAAAAGCTGTTCTGATTTCTTGAATGCCCATTCTGTCAATTAGCAGGTACTATGTGTTCATGCCTTAGAAAATATGATAGAAGATTACAGTAATAACCTTGAGTGACTTCACAAAAGTGTATCCCATGGAGCAGCTGCATGAATTCAAAGAGTAAATAACATTTCTCATGAAGAAAAAAATTCCATGCCTTGATTATATAAATTGGCCTAATTGATGAGAAAAATAATGAGATGGAAATAAAAGCTGTAATGCAAGCAAATTGGTTTTATTATTTTTCTAGTGACCAAAATAGGATTTGAGGAAGAAACTGTACAAACCTTGACTGACATGTGCTAATGAAACAAGGGCTGCTCTTCCGCTGAGGCTGAAATATTCTTAAGAAATATATTGGCCAAATTTTCACCAGAAAGATTTTTTATGTTGTCTAGCCATGGAAGCGGCTGAAATTTATGGGTGGTTGACAAAAATTCCACCTAATTCATTTCATTAGGTATAGCCATGAAGCACTCAGAACCAGTCAGTAAGTCTGTGTGGATTTTAGGACCCTTATCTAATTTCCTATCAGAGATGCAGGTCCAAGGTTCCTCCCATGTCTTGGACACAGTAAACAGGACTTAAGCTGCTCTCTGATTGAATGGGGGAAGGAAAGGCTTGAATGTCCATTATGCACACCCTGGGCATCCCTCCTAGAGAGATGGAGAAAGGACATGGTTGTACTTTGCAGCAAAATTTTCAAAATATTTTGTTTTATTCCTGTACTAAATAAAGAACAAACTTATCTTCAAATTTTAAAAGCTAGTCTCCAAGCACATTCTTCCTCTTTCATCCTCAGTAAATAAACTTCAATTGTTGTGGCATTTTCCCTGTTTGAAATTAAATGTCAGGCTAATAATCAGTTTGTGTTTGCCCATGCCCTTTTGCTACAATGCAAGGTATTTTTTTAATGTCAGATTTTTAATCTTTATGATTCCTTTTGATCACTGGTTCACTTAATCAGAACAGGCTCCAATAAATGTAATGAATTAAAATCTTTATTACAGATTTGAATCAACCCAAACTTCTGAATCTTTTGAACTGTCAGTGAAAGCCAGTTTTAAGTCTGTACAAGGAACTTTCGTTATTGGTAAAATGTTTCTTAGGCAAAAGAGTCATAGCTATTATCTGGTCACAATTAACAGCTTTATGTTCTGTAGAAAAAGTACAAATTCTGTCCAAATTTCTTGATGTGTAAGGATTTGGTAATATAATAGGAAAAATAATGGTCATGACATTAAGTTTTGTCTTTATTGGCTTTCAGTGAAAGCATGTTCTTCTGTCACTTCTACTTAGGTGCCACAGACACTGTCACCCCCAAAATCTATTGGTTGATAATTGACACA
Source organism: Merops nubicus (assembly GCF_000691845.1). Classification (NCBI taxonomy): domain Eukaryota; kingdom Metazoa; phylum Chordata; class Aves; order Coraciiformes; family Meropidae; genus Merops; species Merops nubicus. Next base: position 5,564 of record NW_008583374.1, on the reverse strand, counting down.
TCTGGCAGCCTATTACAGGAGGCAAACAGCTGCAGAATTTGTGTAGAAGGGCAAAGCATTTCCCCTGCCCAGGCTGGATCTTTGCAGGTGAGGGTAGGAGGTGCAAGTTAATGCTCAAAGGGGGCAACAGATAAGAAGGTCTGTTCTGTACTTGTGGGTATAGATGTGTGAATGAAGCAATAAACTAACCAGCACAACTAACATTAATGTACCTTTTCCCTGAAACTGAACTCTGTTTCACTTAGAAAGGGACTGTTACACGAGAAAAAGCACAGAGAAGGTCAGTGAAATCAGGAGAATCTGGGGAATATTGACCTCTAGAGAAAGATTAAAGACCAAATATTCCAAAAGTATGCATACACTGTAGGTCTACATCAGATATGTGCAGGTGCCCCCATCTACGTTTGCCAGCCCATGACTGCATGCCCCAGGCTAGCTCTGTGTCACAACTCTAACACTCTCACTGAAACAGTTGTGCAGCTAAATCAGATGTGAACTTCACAAAACAGGTATTTCCTTAATGGAGGAAAAAGTTACTTCTACACAGATAAAAGGATAGGCACTGTTGTTTAGAACACTAAAAGGAAAAAAATATTAGTGCAGAGTAAACAGAAAGCCACATAAGATTTTACCACATAGGTTGCCTGATCACTACGATAGGTGGTTCCTCTCCCTGAAAAATGTAACGCTACACCTCCAGAAAGGATAACATCAGAAGAGATAATTTTATCATTGTGCTCTGAAGAGAGTATGAAGGAGGCCATTATCACCCAAACAGCAAGTGTTGGGACTGTATAGTGAAACAAGCTGCTTCCTTACAGGATCTGCACTGTGATCAACAATGCAAGCTTTGGTAGAGATCCACCTCAGATAGTAAAAAAAAAAAAAAAAAAAAAAAAAAAAGGATTTAAAAAAAAAAAAAAAAAAAAAAGAAGGATTTCTGCTTTCTCTGGTTTGAAATTCTTGATAATTCCAGAGCCAAATGCAGCCCCTCAGCCTCATTGTGTAGCTGCCCAAAGAATATTTTGTTGATTTTGTACAGATCTTTTGCTAAACTTCCTGCAACCAGAATATTCAATTATGCAGAGAAACACTCCAAGCAAACACAAGCCACCATCAGTGGGGGTGCAATATAAGTAAGCCTGCAGCTGGGTCAGGCTTCAACAAGAAGAAACATGAATTTTTTTGCTTTGCCTCTCTTTTTTGGAATGGTGAACAGTGAAAGAAGTCAACACAATTCTACCTTGCAGGTGTTTCAATTTATGAATGTTTCTAGTTAAACCTGAGGGGCCAACAAAGGAGAGAAGAAAGAATATTTTTGCCGGCAAAGTCAAGGAAAAAAATCAATTAATTAAACAAATTGTAAAAACATTATTCATCACAGCTCCTGAAGACAAGTATTTTTGGTTCTATTTGTCAGTAACCTATTACAGGTTTATGATGACATATGAAATGATGAAGGTTTTATTCTGTTCTTTAAAAAGTGTTGTTAGTTTCCATTGAATGTTATTAATTTTAGCTCTCTTCAAACCTAGAGATTCCGAACATTTTTTTTTTACACCATTTGAGTTCTTTCATCTCTGGCTTTTCAAGTGTTCAAAGTGACATTTTCCTGCTTTACTAGCTCTTAAAGTACCAACAAAAATACTCATATGCATCACAGCTGCCAAAGTACCTCTGAGATGAATATTTTAGAGTAAAAACTCTGTATTTCTCAGCCACAGCTACTTACATGAAAAGTGTCACAGATATTATATTACCAGTGCTTCAGTACAGGCTGGGAGAGGGTTTACTGGAGAGCAGTGCTGTGGAAAGGAATCTGGGAGTGGTGGTGGCTGAAAAACTGGACATGAGCTGTCAATCTGCAATCACAGCCCAGAAGGCAAATCACACCTTGGGCTGAATCAAAAGAACTGTGGCCAGCAGATCAAGAGAGGTGATTCTGCCCCTCTGCTCTGCCCTGGTGAGACCTCACCTGGAGTACTGTGTCCAGTTCTGGAGCCACCAGCACAAGCAGGATGTGGACATATTGGAGTGAGTCCAGAGGAAGCCCACCAAAATGATCAAGGGATTGGAGCAGCTCTCCTGTGAGGACAGGCTGAGGGAGCTGGAGCTGTTCAGCCTGGAGAAGAGAAGGATCTGAGGGGACCTTATAGTGACCTTCCAGTACCTGAAGGGCCCTACGTGAAGGCAGGGGAAGGTCTGTTCAAAAGGGTTTGTAATGTCAGGACAAGGAGTAATGGTTTTAAACTAGGAAAGGATAGATTTAGACTGGATATTAGGAAAAAGATCTTATTAATATAAGACTGATAGATCATTGGAATGGGCTCTCCAGATGGGTAGTGGAGGCCCCAACCCTGGAGTCATTCCAGGTCAGGTTTAACAGGGCCCTGGGTGACCTGACCTAGGTAAAGATGTCCCTGCCTCTGTAGGGAGGTTGGACCAGATGACCTCTGGAGGTGCCATCCAGCCTAAAACATTCTATGATTCTGTGATTCTATGATATATGATAAAAATGAAGTGTGGCATTCAAGTTCAAAAATTGTTCTGTACTAGCACCTTTTTTCTTTAATTTGAATCTCTTTGTATTTTCTTGTACATGTCTCCTCTAATGGCCTTATTATTATAGATATGCTAGTTTTGTGTATCCTGCTGAGTTGCTATGAGAACCTCAAATTTGCCTTTATTCTATGAGCTCAGCTTCTCTTCTCTTGGTAAGGTGGCACAAACGTAAGGTTCACATGTAATTGTGCTATATATGAGTATAATTTTCTGAAACTTAGATTTCTGTTTTCAGGTGGGCTAAATAGAAACGAAAGCAGTAAAAGATTATATACTGATCAATAGAACAGCACAGATGCCCACCATATGGAGAGTCAAAACACTCATTTCAGAAGCCTTGAGCAGACATCACATGAAGGCTTTCAATAACAAATATTTCTTGCTTTATAATTTCTTTCAGGCTGGATACTGTGTCACTCTGTGAATTCTGTGCAGCTGCATTAACTGACTGTATGCTAGTGAAGAATTTTGTCACTAAGTAAAAGTGAAATAATGTTGATTACATACTGATTATTCCAATGGGTTTGAGTTGATATCCTTAGTAAAAAAGTTTCTGCAACTGTATTTGTTTGGAAAATGTGAACAGTTAAAGATCAGGGTTGGGCATATGCCCAAATCTGTTATAGGTAGCCGTAGTATGTGGTTTTAAGTGTTCTAACTTTGAACAGTATTATTTTAATACTAGAGTCTAATTTCAAAATTAATTGTATCACCTTGATGATTTTACCACAGTATCTGTGCCCTGGTTTGGGATAGAACAGATGTAATTCTATTCCATGATTTTCCTTTTCAGCTAAAGCTCTTCTAACTAACTGCATTTTCTGAAGTTAGCAGTGTATTTTTGCAGTGTCTGCTTCTAACAGTGATAATACTTCATATTTAGAGTTACCACCAAGGCTTGGTGTGCAGACCAGGGTCACTGTTAAATCCTGTGGACCACACTGAGGGATGCAGAAAGTAAATGCTGTACCTTCAAGGAGGAGCAAACAGGATGGGTGACCCTAAATTGTGACAATCTGTAAACAAACAAACAAACAAAAATAATCCCTTTTTAAAGTGATGTCCATATAAAATGTCATTTAAAACCCCAACTTAAGCCTCATAGGTGTATTTCTCTGAGTATATACACATCTATAAATGTGTGTGTGTGTGTGTGTGTGTGTGTGTGTGTGTGTGTGTACTTGTCTGCATATAAATACAATGATGACTTTCTGAGTAGAAATAAAATACCTAGTTTGGGAGAGGGAAGACTTCAGTAATTCTTTCTACCAAATTATAATGTTTGCTAGGAATGGGTGGGCTGATAGGAAAAAAGCAAGTTGAGCCTGATGGATGAATCTTGGTGAGCAAGTGTAAGATCATATGGGTCTGATGTTACAAACCATTGCTGCAAATTTTTGGAGTGGTCTAGCAGCAAGCATGGACTTGTTACAGCTGCAGTAGTTCAGAGCACACCTGTGACCTCTCTAATTGTAGGCTGGTATTTTGTGACTTGGTAAATACCATGGATCTCTTCATGCGCTTGTGATGTGTCTAGCTGAAACCCTAAAGAACACTTAGAAAATTGGTAAGTCTCTGAGTGGCTCTGTAGTGATCTCAGACTTTCATGGTAACTGCAGAACAAATTTCACCTTTTCCCAGCTATTCTGAAGCACAGGGGTAGCTGTGAACAAAACCATAAAGTATGTTGAAGGACTGTAGCAAGCAAGAGTTAAAAAGTCACCCCAGAAAAGGATAGAAAAGATTGAGAGAGACCACTACATAGCAGAGGGACAAGGTATTCTCTTTTTCTGTCCAGAGGTATAGAATATGAAGAAAACATGAACCTCTCTTTCTTTCTAATTTTCATTCTCAAAGAGAATTCTTCTTTTTGAGCATTAAATCACTTATACTTCTTTTGGTTGTAGCGGATAATGAGCAAATATTTTGACAATACCTGTAGATAGATGTAAGGATTAAGTACTTTTACCCTAATATTCTAGAATTTAGAAGGAATGCTTAACTTTAAGCTATTGCACAATAATATTTTAGCACATGCTCATTTTAAAGAAGCCTGAACATAGCAAATACAATAGGAATATAAATTAGGGGAATAGAAGAAAACAGTTCCTAGACATGGTGAGCAAAATTACTATGTCAAACACAGGGCACTAGAGAATTTGCAACCTTTGTAAAAGACAAACAGATTTTTTATTAACTTATGATATTTTTCAAAGTGCTCAGCCAAATGTCAATGTGATCAGCATGCCTAGCCAAGAAAGACTATGGGGCTATGTTTTTACTTTAAAAAAATTAGGGTGAATAGAGAAGAAATATTACAGCAATTCAAGAAATCAACAGAAAAACCAAAAAACTATCAGCTGTGACTTCATATTGGGAAGCATTAACATTTGCATTGCACTTTTTCTTTGAAAAAGACATGTCTAAGCTACATAATTTAATTAATATTTAGGCCTAATCTGTATAAAGAATAATTGGCTTATTTAAAAGCTGATTGGATTAATGTTATTATGGTGACAATGAAGCAGTTCTAAGCACATCCTTTTTTAAAAAAAAGAAGTGTTACAGTGTGTGAGGGTGCTGGCATGAAGGGAAGTGGATGGAGTTTCATGTTGAATGTAGCTAACAGAAAGATATTTGGATTGCAGAGCTATTGTGCTGTCTATGATATGGCATTAGTATGGTGAATGGGTAAAGGTTACCTTTTTAGGACGCTTACACTGAACTGGGACCTGCACATCTTGAAGCCTTTGTGCTAGGAGGAGAGAGATTTCAAAATTTCTCTTATGTGGCAGCTGAAGGAGCAGATGGTTTGGGAGCCGTCTAGTCTGAGTTTAGTTGCAGCATAAAAGTCCCACAGAGTGAAAGTTTAAAAGCAGGGAGATTTGTGAGACCTGTCAAGTGTTAACGAGAGAGGGAGGCTGTACTAATCCATGAGCTGATTGTACTCAGAACTCAGTAGTAGTTTTCTCTAAACAGAATCACAGAATCAGTATGGTTGG